>NC_056737.1:1915908274-1916038274 GCF_019279795.1 Protopterus annectens
TAAAGAATATGCACTGAAAGGGAATACATTCATAATCGTGAAGGACAAGAACACTGACAATGCAAATACTGACCATCAGGTTGAAACACAAAATCCAGAATATCCTAAAAAGCAAGTACTATGCAGGGAAACAAGCCCCCTGCACCCTCTACATTCCCTGCTGCTTAAATATACCAACTCCAAGATCGCACTACAGTGAGGAAAGGGCAAACACCCAGTCATCTCTGTACTACTATCTCACACAACAAGCTACCGGCTTTTTATTACATGTAAAAAATGGTTGTGCATGCATTCAAGTTTTGACCTTCGGTGCTCGATCTTTCACATTTTGGTGTTTCTGTCCTTCAGGATTTTAAATATATCCCACTGATGAAACAAGATAACATACCTGTCTGTTTTATAAATAGTACCAAACACACCCTGGCAGAACCTCTACATAAGCTATTTAACCAGGTTACAGGCTCAGTTCTGGAAGTATGGTGTACAGTGCTGGTGATGCCAATTCATAAAGGTGGCCCTACTACCAACCATCAAAACTGTAGATCCATGCGTCTGATGAATCTCATTTGTAAGGCCAGTGAACACATTACAACAGACTTGGTTAATGTCAACATTAAAAGTCTTATCAGGCTAGATCTGCAGCAATTTGGTTTTATAAAAGGTAGATCCTCTGTAATTAACTTGGTTAACTTATTTGAAAAGGTAATACAAGCTGTTCACAGCAGTCAGATTGTATACATATCTTACCTTGATCTGGCCAAGATATTTGACATCAGCTGTCCAGAATTCCACAGACTGTCCAGATTTTTGCCTCATATTTTCAATATGTTTGTCATAAAATTTGTGGTTTTCTGCCAAATCATTGAGTATCACAGTCACTAAATAATGACACAATTTCAGTTTCAGACCTCATATCCTTCTGAAAACACTTGATAATGGAAAACCTGCTAGGACTCTAGGAACTTTCTAAGTTTCTAAAAACAGTATTTAAAATCTGTCTCTGATTTTGGTCTTTTGTCTATACATCATTTTTGACTTTGTCAAGAATTCTTGAGCAAAGAAATTGAGAGGTTTGCCCTATTCTGGCATAATTAATAAATTATTACATTACAAATAGATTTCCATCTGATAAGATGGATATCAAATTGAGTAAAAGTGAAAACCCACACAGTGCAGGTGACAGTGGGAGCACCAAAGAACTGAAGGTGACAAGCTGTGTCCCACATAGCTCAGTGCTAGGACCGCTTTTGTTCTGTAGTTGCATTTCTGACCAAAAGATTAAAAACAAAGATGCATGGCTAACCAAGTTTGGGGATGACTGCAGACTGGGAGTTATTGTCAAATCTCCCTCTGATAAAGAACCCTTTCAGCAGGAACTCGCACTTATAAATGCCTGGTATATTGAAAATGAGTATAAATTAAATGCTAAATATTCAACATTGCCATATTTTGCAGTCAAACCATCCACCAGCATATGGCATTGATAGTACCCCACTGCAAAATGAAAATGTAGAGACTTAGAAACCTCAGTAGATAATTTACTCTCATTTGGCAACCATGTAACAAGAGTTGTCAAGAAATCCTTCTACTTAGTGCATCTGATCTCCAAGGGAATATCATTTATATCTAAAGAGGTTATTTTCTCCTTATATGCAGCACTGATCAGACCAATTATAGAATACAGCAACCTATCTGGAATGTACCTCATCAGATATATCTAACAGCTGGAATGATCTCAGAGGTTCCAAAGAAGATTACAGGCTTAAAATCCCTAAACTACCAAAAAAAAAAATAGAAACATTGTTTCCCTTTTCTGTGCCTTCTAGGCTCCACACAGGAGACCTATGCCTTGCCTTCTGAGCAATCAGGGGACCAGTTGCCTAGGATCTCTTATACCTTCACAAATTAAACAGTTTCATGAACAGCAGAACAACTGATCTAAACATACTTCAGATCAGCAAAAAAAGATGGAGAGACAGATTTGTTACTCAGCATCTCCATCACCTCTGAAATAGACTGTCCTGCAAATAAAGCAGTGTGATATACTATCTTTCTTCAAAGGTGATATGGATAACTGGATGGATATTCATAAATTCACCTAGGTATGACTGGCCTTGCCCTCCATGAGAATGGAGAGACAGTCTGGGATAGGAACTGGCAAGGTGTATTGGTTGCAAGACTCAGTAGCTTTGAACTTCCTATGATTCCTATGAACTCTAACCCTAAAACTCAAACCCTAACATTAACCCTAAAGCTGTATCTCTAAAACCTGACTCTAAAACCCAAACACTAACTGTGCAACAGTCTTCTGATCATGTAACTTGCAGTTATGCTACTTTTGTAGATTAACCATATGGTGGAAGCAGCCATAGCCCTCTTTCATTAGCATGTTTCATTCCTTGTGTGGACATTGTCACATCTGATGAATTATTAACTTTTAAATTAAATCACTTGTGTGCATGTGCAGTAGTATGCATTTATTGTTTTAAAACTGTCATAATTAATATACTTAGATGTAAATAGCACTACTTAACCCAAACATGTTTCTGCTGCAAGAGCAGTGTACTTCACTCAAAGAATGGGCTGCACATTGATCAACAGCTTAATAAGACCTTTCCCAGTGTGAAAGCAGTAGCTTAGAAATAACAGCCAATGAAAATGACAATTTAAGTAAAAGCCAGTTAATGTCTAGTAACTACACTGCCTGTGTGCCAGTAAGGAAGAAATGTAGAGAACCAGAACAAAATTAACTAGGAAAGCTGAAGAAACACCTGTAGGTAAGAATCCTGTTGCTGCTCAGCAAAACGTTGTTCCAGCTGTAGCTTTGATTTGAGAGGGCTTCCAGTGATATTGAGGGGGAAAAAAAAAAAAAAATATATATATATATATATATATATATATATATATATATATATATATATATGGATCTACGTTTTTAAATCGAAAGTACGGTTCATCGAACCGTACTTCCTCGAATGCACTTCTGCGAAAGTGCAGTCCATCAAAAATGCACTTTTGCAGAATAAAAACTTTCCTTAGTTGTACATCAACAGTATACGTTGATGCACAACTTAGGCGATATGCAAACTGCATGTTTTTTTTTGTTTGTTTACTTTAGTGAAAGAGCATTTTCGACAAAATGCACTTTCGCTAAAGTAATTTTGACAAAGTATGGTTCGATGAACTGTACTGTTGATAAAACAAATAGGACCCATGTATATATATATATATATATATATATATATATATATATATATATATATATGTATATATACACACACACTCAGAGGTGACTAAAATAAATGAAACTTTGAAGGAATATATCAACTCAAATAATAAAATGTTGGAAAAATAGAAGAAACTGTATTTATTCAGATGAACTGATAAAACTGCAAAAGTCAGAGGTTGAAATAAAGAAGAGCTGGCTGAGCATGAAGTTTCTCAAGAAGAGCTGTTACAAAAATGATAAAGTTAGAAGACAGGGGGCACAGAGAAAACTTATGATTTCCTGCAGTACCAGAAGAATTGAAAGGAGCAGATTGTACTAATTTTATGAAAGCACAATTGTTAATTGGGAAGAGCACATCAAGTGTTTGCTCCAAATCTGGCCATGACAATGCAGCCATGACCTATACTAGTAAATATGCAATCATACCAGCAGAGAGAGAGTTGATCCTGATAAAACTATGGAAAAAGGGAAAAGTATTACAAACTGGAGACAGCAGAGTATTTGTGGAAAATGATTATTTACTGTACACCAGGCCAAAAAGAAGCAAACTTATCCCAGCAATCAAGGAGCATCAAGAGGCAGGTGTAAGACTCAAGCTGCTGTTTCCAGCTGTCTTCAGAATATTTTTTCCTGGAGGATGCAAAATAAAAAAAAAACATTGTGGATGCAGAACAGGCTAAGGAGAAAATAAAAAAATATCCAACAAAAAGTGAGCCAGAAAACAGAAGGAGACACCGATTCTCATTCTAGTGACAGTAAAGCTCACAGAAAGACTTTGCAAGTGAAACCTTTTCCAGTGTTCTAAAGGATGATGCTTCAGAAGCAGATAAAAGCACAAAATCAGGAGTACCTTGAACTTGAACCAAAGTCTGGTGTTGGAGATGAACAAGAAGATGGAGATGAACAAGAAGAAGACCAGCAACAGTGAAATTAGTAAATAAGTCACATTTCTGATATATGGCTTTGCAAAAAAAAAAAGTGACTGAAAAAGATGACTTTTGTTGAAGTTGTTAAACCTATGGGTGTATTATAAAGCATATACTCCACTTTATGTTATTAATGTTTAGAAAGACATTAAAAGGGAAAAATAACTACAAGTAAAACAATTTTTGTTGTTATTAGCATTTGTATCAAACAATTCATGATATAAATTGCATATTATACATAATAAAGCAGTTTTGTGTCATGTGTAGTCATAGGTATTTTAAATTGGGCAATCTTTTCAGTGAATATTATATTTGTTCAGATATTAAAGGAATTAAGTATTTTTTTAGTTGTAAGAAATATAGACTTTACAGTATAACACAAAAAGAAAGGCTGGAGAAAAGCAAGTTTAATGTTAATATGCTATAATCTTGGGCTGTTGGGGTGGGCATTGGGTGTAAAATTGCATTAATTATATTATATGTAGAATTAAGATATTTTCTCTTATTTTTACAAGGGTGAATGTCTAGATTAATGCCCTTGGCTTAAGCTGTAAATAAGTGTTTTTGTAAGCAAATAGTCTTGAAAAAATAATATAAAATGATGAAAAGCATGAAAAATGCTAAGTTTCTTACATCTGCAAAAATATCAGCTTGTTTTCCCATTAAGAAATGTTCAGTAGGAGTCAAGAAGATTTTAGCTGAAGGCAGTGGTACCTTCTGTTGTGAGTAACATTTATAAAGATTCATTGCTACGTACTTTTATATGGAGATAATCTGTCTTGAAGTGCAAGCAATTAATCTTGAGAGTTCTGAACATTCTTTGCTGAGGAAAATGCAAAATTTAAGGTATAATGGCAAGCAGTTCAGTAAAAATAAAGTTTAAAATTAAGGGAAATAAATAAGAGATAGCAGCCACCCTAGCAGCCTTAATACTTTAATGCATTTAATAGAACAGGGTAGTATTTACTTTTATTTAAAATAGAGTTTGCAATTTTTCTTCAGGCTAAAAGTGAATGTTTTCTGAAAGCATACAAATTGTTTCCACATCTGGGAGGGAAATAGAGATAAGAGAAGACAGCAATCAGTGTAAATGGAAACACATGCTGTAGCATGCGCTTTAGCATGGATAACCTTAATTTTAGGTAAAGTAATGCCTATGGGTGCAGCTTTCAATATGAGGCAATTGTTACTATCTGGAGGGTTAAACTTCATTTTTTGAAGATGTATATATAGGTTCATAGGTTCATACTAGGCTATCTGCCCTAGGGCATTTACAAGCCTAGCCAGAGTGTTTGGCTTTCGCCACCCATTTTAAAATGAATTTTGCTATGCCCTTTTTCGAGGTTAGTATACTGTGCATCTGTCTAACAGTGACACAGAAGTGATACCCGGAGTAAATCTACGATCTCCCATCCACTCATCAAGATTCCTCTTGAAGAGAGTCAATGAGGGACTCTGCCTAACCTGGACTGGGATTTTATTCCAGAGTGAAGGGAGACTCTGGGTTATGAATCTGTCCCTCCAGCATGTCCTATTTATTTCAGTGCTGAGGTTCAAGTCTCTCGAGCGCGTAGCTCGATGGGATTTGGATTTTCTGAGGTGCAGCATGTCCATTAATTCCGGGTTGGACATGGCTTTATACATCAGGCACAGATCGCCTCTGAGCAGGCGGTATGCCACTGAGTAGAGCTGGAGTTTCTTTAACCGGGCAGCATATGGCATCTGTTTGAGCCCTTTGATCCTCTTGGTGAGGTACTTTTGGGGTCTTTCCAGTTGCTGCAGGTGTCTGGTAAGGTACATCCCAAAAGGGGCATTGTACTCAATTATGGGCCTGATGAGGGATGAGTAAAGAGGCACGATGACCTCCCCTGATCTAGATGTGAATCCCTTCATGATTAGGTGGGCTATATAAAATTATTTTCTAACCACTTTGGCCACGTGGTTGTCGAATGAGAGATTGCTATCAACTTGGGTCCAAAGGTCCCTAATTACTTCTTCCGTACTTAATGGATTACCATCTATGTGGTAATTTGTGGGCACTTTGTTTTTGCCGAAGGGGATGACTATACACTTTTTGGTGTTTAGCTTGAGGCCATGGCTCTGGCACCAGTTGTCTGTTTCTATGAGGCCCTTTTGTAGGATGCTTGTGTCGGCTGGAGAGTCGATTATGGCACCCAGTTTGCAGTCATCTGCGAACTTGGTCAGCCACAGTCCTTCCATGTTGGCCTGTACCTCCGAGAAATATATACCAAACAAGAGCGGTCCCAGGACTGAGCCTTGTGGGATGCCACTTGTAACTGGTTTGGAGTCTGACATGGCTCCAGCAATTCTAACCATGTGGGTTCTGTCCTTGAGCCAGTTTGCAACCCATCTAGTGACATAGGGGTTTATATTTAAGCTGGTGAGCTTATCTATAATGTCCGAGTGGGGTATTGTATCGAAGGCTTTTGCGAGGTCCAGGTAGGCTGTGTGGACCACCTTCCCCTCGTCAATGACCTTCGTGACTGTTTCAAAGAAATTGACCAGGTTTAAGAGGCAGGATCTGCCCTTAACAAAGCCAAACTGGGTAGGATCCAGTGTCTGTAGGTTCCCATTATCTTTATTTATGAGGTCCATGATGATCCTTTCCATAGCTTTGCAGACCAAGCTAGTCAGGCTTATGGGGCGATAGTTTCCAGGATCCGTTGAGGCACCACCTTTGTGGAGAGGGACCACTGTTGCTGTATGCCACTCTTTGGGTACATATCCTGTAGTAAGGCTGAGATTGAACAGTAGTTTTATGTTTGGGTTTAGTTCTTCTTGGAGTTCATGTAGGATGCAGCCCAGGACACCGTCTGGTCCCATTGATGATGTGTTTTTTGCTTTGTTTGTTTTGTTTGTTTGTTTTAAGTTAATATGGGATGGGGATTTTCTGAAAATGTATTTACTTTTTTACTTGTGGGTTTTCATTAAAAAAGAAAGCCTTGAAAAACATGGCATAGGTTCAAATGGAGATGAGAAGATACAACTGTATAAAAGATCATCTGCCAAACATTAGCAGGTGCATGTAATACAAAAGTTGGAAATATACATTAAAAAAACTGTCATGAATAATAGGTGGGAACAATAGCTTTTTAGCATAATGGCTATGCTGTTCATATTATCTTGGAATGGAAATGGAATTACAGGTATAGACAAAAGTGAAAATATTGAATTATATTAATAAATGTAGAGTAAAAATAGCAATGCTCCAGGAGAGACATCTGGAAAGAAATGAGCATGTGAATTTGACAAGAAAAGGATTTCAGGATGGATATTTAGCAGGATATCAGGGGAAAATGAAATGTGAACTAATTATATTAATTACTAGGTGGGCTCCAAAACTGAAAGAAGATGAAAAAGTCAATAATAGTAGATTTGTTGTAGTGAGGGGCTATTGGCAAGGGAGGAGGATTATGCTGCCATATATTTATATTCCACAAAAAAATGCTATTATGGAGCTTAAGAAATTTTTGGGAGAAATCAGTTTTCAGCAGGAATATTTCTTATAGGTGGGAAATGGAACTTAATTTGCAAAAGTAAGGATGTATCACATTGATCTAGAAGGGAAAATGTAACAAAAGAGAGAAGATTTCAGAAGAAATGTATGGAAATATTTTGCATGGAAAATGTGAATTCAGTAGTCGGAACTTGGATAGAATTTACATATAGTTTCATAGTTTCATAGTATAGTACTAGGCTATCTGCCCTGGGGCATTTGTAAGCCTAGCCATAGTGATGTGGCTTTTGCCACCCCATGAAATGGTACAAAAATGTACAGAATAAATCTAGAATACTGTGCCTCTGTCTAGTAGTGACACAATGAAGGTCCCCTTATATAATAGAATTAGTTTACTGCGCCCCTGTCTAGCAGTGACACAGATGTGACCCCTGGGGTAAACTTTCAATCTCCCATCCACTCATCAAGATTTCTCTTGAAGAGAGTCAGTGAGGGGCTCTGTCTAATACGAACTGGGATCCTGTTCCAAAGCATGGGAAGCCTCTGGGTTATGAATCTATCCCTCCAGCATGTCCTATTCATACTTGTGCCGAGGTTTAAGTCTTTAGCTCTCGTGGTCCTGATGGATTTGGATTTTTTGAGGTGGAGCATGTCCATCAAATCCTGATTGGACATGGCCTTGTACGTCAGGCAGAGATCACCCCTGAGCAGGCGGTATGCCACTGAATAGAGCTGAAGTTTCTTTAGTCTGGCGGAATAAGACATATGTTGGAGACCCTTGATCCTTTTGGTGAGGTACTTTTGTGGTCTCTCCAGCTGTTGCAAGTGCCGGGTGAGGCACATACCAAATGGGGCATTGTACTCAATCATGGGTCTGATGAGGGAGGAATATAGGGGTACAATGACATCCTTGGATCTGGATGTGAATCCCTTCATGATGAGGTGTGCAAGGTAGAATGTTTTTCTAACCACTTTGGCAACATGGGTGTCAAATGAGAGGTCGCTGTCTACTTGGGTCCCTAGGTCTCTGATTACATTTTCCGTACTCAGTGGGTTGCTGTCTATGTGATAATTTGTGGGTACTTTGTTTTTTCCAAAAGGGATGACTATACATTTTTTGGCATTTAGTTTAAGGCCGTGACTACGGCACCAGTTGTCCATTTCAGTGAGGCCTTTTTGTAGGATGTGTGTGTCTGCTGGTGTATCGACTATGGTGCCTAGTTTGCAGTCATCTGTGAACTTTGTCAGCCACAGCCCTCCCATGTTTGTTTTAACATCTGAGAAATAAATGCCGAACAAGAGGGGTCCCAGGACAGATCCCTGTGGGACACCACTTGTGACTGGCTTTGAGTCTGACATTGCTCCAGCGATTTTAACTTTATGGGTTCTGTCCTTTAGCCAGTTTGCAACCCATCTAGTGACATAGGGGTTTACTTTTAAGCTGTTTAGCTTATCTATGATGCCTGAGTGGGGTATTGTGTCGAAGGCCTTAGCCAAGTCCAGGTATGCTGTATGGACTACTTTGCCCTCATCAATGGCTCTAGTGACCGTTTCGAAAAAGTCAACCAGGTTTAAAAGGCAGGATCTGCCCTTCACAAAGCCGAACTGGGTGGGGTCAAGTGTCTGTAGGTCCCCTATGTCTCTGTTTATGAGTTCCATAATGATTCTTTCCATAGCTTTGCAGACCAGGCTAGTTAAGCTTATGGGGCGGTAGTTTCCAGGGTCTGTAGAGGCACCCCCCTTGTGAAGTGGGACCACTGTTGCTGTACGCCAGTGTACAGGTACATATCCCGAAGTAAGGCTAAGGTTAAATAGCATTTTTATGTGTAGGTTTATGTGTGTATTATTCCCCTAAGTACACTAACTGGGCTGGACTAGATAAAATTATATTTCACACAAACAAGTGCATTTAATTGAAAGCTTTGACACTCATCCAATAACTATTTCAGATTATGCACAAATAAAAACTAAAATAAAGATGTAGTGTAATGTAGTGAAAATGAGATTATGGCACTTTCCCACAGACCTGTTAAAAAAGAGGCATTTAAGAAATGGATAGTTGAAATTATTTGAGAGTTGACCCTGCCCATTATGCACTGTATCTTTACTGCAACTGACATGCCCAGTGGCCAGCCTGTGCCGATGCCTGCCATACTGCTTGCTGTCTCACATTGCCTTGGGGGCCAAGGACATTATTTCCTCACGTGCATTTGGTTATTGAAGTTGTGGTCATGGCACCACATTATTCTCTTTGCCCATAGGAAATATGGAACAGCCATATTTCTCTGCAGCTGAATACATACATACATACAAATATTTCAAGCACAAGCATTAATGCCCTTCGAGCCTACCAATATACAAAAACACTTGTTCCTATAAGTGTCCAGGATGGTCTTAAAATATTTAAACTGGTACTTGCTTTAATGTAATTTGGTAGTCTGTTCCATGCATCAGCTGATCTCTCAGAGAAACAATTCGTACACTTTTCATTCCTATATAACCTTCTACATAGGTTGTCTGATGATTCTCTACTACTTTTTGATAACCCCAAACATTCCCAGAAGTAGCTGTCTCTAAATGCCCTATATACCTGAATATGATCTCATCTTATTCGCTTCAGTCATGTGTCCCCAACCAAATGTACCACAAGGAAATGTCTTGCTGCCCAGGTGCCTCAACCTATGAGATTCCCCTTATTCTGCAATACTTTAACCTTTGGCAGCCTGTCTAAGTAATTCCTATTACTTCTTAACTACATTTCTTTATCTTTTATTTTTACCCATTTTAAACACCATTTTCATTTTATCCAGCTCACCAGCTATGCATGAGTTTAGCAGGATTACTGTTAAGGAAAACTATTTTTTTAATATTAACTCCACAGCACAAAAACATTAGCACAATGACTTAGGCAACAGAAAGTAGAAATGGCTGCTGTTAAACTTATGGAGCCTATAACAAGAAACATAACCAGATATTCTATAGAGGTATTACAGATATTTGGGATATTTTATGACAATTTGTATAAAGCACAGAAATGTGGAAATCAAGAAAGTGTACAAATGGAAGTATTTATGAAGACTTAATTATGCCAAGGTTAGAGGCAGACAAGGCTTAATAGCAAAGATAAGAGTGAAGATAGGAGGAGATGAGATAAAAATGGTGATGTAAAACAGAAGAAATAGATACAATACGAAAATAAAGAGTAAAAGTAGAAAAGAGGATTAGTAATGGAAAAGTTACAGAAATAGAAACTGAGGTTATGGATTACCTGTGAAGTGAAGGATTTAGTGTAGAAAATCTAATTTTGATAACATCAGAACAGGACAGTGCAATGGATCACCAAATTAAGGAGAAACCGGTGGAGTGGGAAGTATCTGATTAGCTGCCATATGAGGATGCTCTGGAGCCTTCCATAGGAAATCGCTGCAAAAGTCCAGTTGGAGTTATACAGCAAGGGAAGGAACAGGAAACTGTGGCAACCCTGACACAGTCAATGTTTTGGAGTGATAGACCAGCAAGTTCCAATATGAAAGATCAAAGGATGACACAGGATTAACTAAAGAGAATGTAGCACAGGAAGATGCTGTGAAACTTTCTATAGAATGCCCACAGGAAATGGGAACAAAGAATGTGCCTTCAGCAAATTCACCCTGGGGGTGGCAACTATGTCTCTCATGAACAGGGGCAGTTGGTGCTGATCACAGAATCGCTCTTCTAACATTGACCATCTAACTATGCTTAATAAGGTACTCAGGTTATTACATGGCTAGGCTTGTAAAGGCCCTAGGGCCATTAGCCTAGTAACCGCCTATGAACCTATAAACCTATAAGAAAATGTTCTAAGAGAAGAGCTGTTTGATTTAATAGAGATGGACAGACATATTTAGATCAATGAAAGAAAAAGACTACAGAAAGTCAATAAAACCCAAAAAGTTAGAAGTTTGATAAAACAAATGAACACAGTAATTAGGACAGTTCATAGAGATCCATGTGATATAACAACAGTAAATAGGATATATTACTATACAGCTAAATTAACAACAGATAAAGCCTTACCAAAAAAACACAAGGCTGTAAGGGAAAGGAAGGGGATAAATCAAATGCCATCATGGAAGTACTGAATAGAGAAAACTATAAAGCAATTAAGACAAGAGGTGCCACTGTTTGAAGAGTTTAGAAGAGGGAACAGATTAACAAAAATACTCAGAAAGATAGATGTGATAAAAGCAATGCATGGTATAAGAACAAATCAGGATCTACCATGCACTATTGCAAATAATAATCTAAAAATATCAGCACAGCCAGAAAAACGTAGAAGATATTCAGAAAATATAAAGGAAAAGTAAAAATAAGTAATTCAGTAATGGCCCTAAAAAATTTTATAGGGAATTGGGAAACAAGGCAAAAGGAATTGAAACACCACCAAAAAAGAATAAATAGATACATTCTGGAGAAATATATATGAAGATCCTGTGGAACATAACAAAGATGCTACATAGATAAAAGAAGTAAAAGAAAGAATAAGAAGTTTGAATGTACAGGATATTAAATGAGATAAAGTAACAGCCAGAGAGATTGAAACAAAGTTAAGAAAAGCTCCTAATTGGAAAACCCCAGGCCAGATGCAGTACCTACCTTCTGGCTAAAAGTATTAATATCTTTGCATGAAGATTTAGCCATAGGATTATAGGAAGTTACTAGGCTAATGGCCATAGGGCCCTTACAGGCTTAGCCAAGTTCTACCCTTATTTCCACAAGTAGCACCTATTGCTCCTGTCCAAGATGGACACAGGTGGAACCCCGGGGGTGAATTTGTGGTTACCCATCCAGTCATCCAGATTACGTTTGAAGAGGGCCAATGAGGTGCTCTATTTGACATGAAGTGGGAGTCTGTTCTAAAGGTGTGGTAACCTCTGGGAGACAAATATGTCCCTTCAGCAGGTTCTGTTAATGTCACATACCAGGTTAAGGTCTTTAGAGCAAGTAGCCCATGTACCATTTGACTTACAGATATGCAGCATTTCCAATAAAGCATGGCCAGAGATTGCCTTGTCTGCAAGGCAGATATCACCTCTAAGTAGTCTGTATGAAACAGAATAAAGTGACAGTGGTTTCAGACAATCCACATAGGACAGATGCAGAAGACCTTGAATTTTCCTTGTGAGGAACCTTTGTGGTCTCTCCATTTGCAGCAAGTGCTTGGAAAGGTACATGCCAAAAGGGTAAAGTACAGGGAGGTTATAACTTCTTTTTTTCTGGAGGCAATGCCCTTACTTATGAGATGAGCAATATAGAATGCCCTTCTTACCACTGTGGAGATATGATGGTCAAAGGTAAGATTGCTGTCAACTTGTGTGCCCAGGTCTCTCACCACTGAGTGCATACTTAAGGTATTGCTATTGATGTGGTAGTTAGCAAGAACATCGGTCTTACTGAATAGGATGATAATACATTTTTTTTGCATTGAGTTTAAGGCCATGACTTTGGCACCAATCATTTGTTTGCGTAAGACCCTCTTGTAGGATGTTGACATAATTTGGAGATTCCATGACCACTCCCAGTTTGCAATCATCAGCAAACTTTGTCAGCCACAGACCTTTAGTTTTTGCTTGTACTTTGGAGAAATAGATTCCAGACAGTAGAGGTCCCAGGACTGAGCCCTGTGGAACACCACTGGTTACAGGTCTGCTGTTGTAGGTAGATTCTCCTGTTTTGACTATATGGGTTCTATCAGTGAGCAAGTTAGTGACTCATCTAACAGTATAAGGGTTGATACCTAGCTGGGTGAGTTTGTCAATGATGCCTGAGTGGGGGATAGTGTAAAACACCTTAGCTAAGTCTAGGCAGGCTGTATGCACAAATTTCCCCTTGTTCAGGGCCTTGGTGACTATCTCAAAGAAGTCCACCAGGTTTAACAGGCATGATCTCCCTTTGACAAATCCAAACTGAATAGGGTCATAAGTAAGAACTATTTGTATGTGAACCCTGAACAGACACAAACCTGGTTTACAACAGGAAAAAACAATGCTCCCACTTAAGAGCGAACCTGCAAGCTGTCCTAAAAACTATAGACAAATAACCTGCCTTCCAACTACCCATAAACTATACACTAGAATTGATGCCAACAGAGTTTAATAGTCACTTAGAAGAAAACTCAATCATGGCAATAGAACAAAAGGGTAATACAAGAAAGTCATATGGAGCAAAGGATCATTTGTTGTTAGATAAAGTCATAATTGAAAACTGTAAAAAGGGGATGAATCTAAGTATGGCATGGATAGACTATAAAAAGCATTTGACAGTATCCCACATTCATGGATAAAACAGTGCTTAAAATGTATAAGATATACCCTAGAATGATCGATTACATTACCGTGACCATGAAACAGTGGCAAACCATTTCGCAGTTAAGCCATGATAAAGGACAAATTATTATTCCAGGGATAAAAATTCAAAGGGGGATATTTCAAGGTGACTCTTTGTCACCGCTGTTCTTTTGTCTTGCCCTTAACCCATTAAGCTGTCTACTTAACAGATTCGGTCACGGCTATAATTTGGTTCCCAAAAAACAACAAAGTGTAAAGACTTCTCATCTTCTTTTTGTAGATGATTTAAAACTGTACAGTTCATCAGATGAGGAACTGAAAGCACAACTGCAAGGGGTCAAACATTTTTTTATGATGATATAAGAATGTCACTTGGTCTTCCTAAATGTGCAAAAGTAACATTTAAAGTAGGAAAGCTGCAGAACATAGAAAACATCAATTTGGGACAGAAATGTAATATAAAAGAACTTGAGCAAGAGGGAGTGTATAAATATTGGGAATTGATGAAGGATCGACAAAACATGAACAAATGCATATAAAACTCAGTAAGAAATATTTTAGAAGACTAAAATTAATACTGAAAACAGCAATGACATCTGGGAACAAAGTCCAAGCTATAAACCAATTTGCTCTTCCTGTCCTAACTTACAGTTTTGGAATGATTGACTGGCCCCAAAAGGTGTTGGATAGGTTGGGCAGGAAAACAAGAAGGATGCTTCATGCCCATCATATAATAAACTGGAAGCTGTTGTTTATGGCTATGGATAGTAAGATACAAGCAATGAAAACGTTTTTAGTCTCTATAGTTTTATTTAGGGATCAGTCAATTTTTTATCAACCAGAGGAGAAGTTGATGACAATAACCTTTACTGGAAAGGCTCACCCAGACTCTGCTAAAGTTTGCTGTGAGGGAAAGGTTAGTTTGCTTTTTATTTGTTGTATTTTGTATTACTTGATTGCCTTTTTCGATTTTGTATACTGTGATTTGTTTTCTTTATGTTTTACTTGTATTCTGCTTTTAACTGCATATCAAAACTTGAAAAGAGACCACAGCTCTGTCTCTTGTGAGTCAGATAGAAATTTTCCCACCCTCCCAAATGGTTACTGTTGTGTTCTTAAACACCACTGCCTTTCTAGTTGCCTACCCCTTATGTTAATTTGACCATATATCTCATTTCCTCTCTGCTTTTACTGGCTGGTGTAAGCACAAAGTTATCATTTTGTGAAGTCACTCCCCTTCAACTATTTAAATTTATTGGCCATCCTACTATATTCCATAGTACCAGAATACAAAAGTGACCACCCCCTTTCAGTCTATCTGGCTGTTTTAAAAATAGTGACTCTCCACTAAAACTTAACTTTTTAGACAGGTAAAACTTAAGTTACCTAATTGCACATCTAACTCATCTAGTGCACAATGCAGTGATTAACATAAACCATTTTTTCATCTTACCTTTAAGCATCTATTGCAAGACCACCAGTTATTGGAGAGCCCACATTCTGCCTCTCAGTAGTCATCTTGGGATTAGTGTTTGTGTTTTCTCCTGGTGAGAGAAGGGGTACAGTTACATTATTTCCTGGAGTCTGCTGATCACCAGAAAGCTTAATAGCTGCTTTATAGGTGACAGCTTGGAATCTGTGCTTATATTCTGATCCTGGTGAGAGTAGGAGCAGAGTGCATTGATTCCTGACTCTTTCTGGTTGGAGAGTGAGTGTCTGTGGTTAACGTACCTGATTGGTCTGGTTGATATTCAAGGCATCTACCAAAAAAAGGCTACAAGCCTGCAGATCCTTGCATCATCTGGGACAAGACTGTGAATCACCAAACAGGCCATGGCCTGCTTCTCTTCTTGGGATCAGTACTAACATTTTGCTTCTGGTGAGAGAAGAAGCAAAGGAGTATTGTATCCCAACAGAGTGAAGCTGTGCTGAGACCAGCATTAGTAGTAGCCAGGCAGTAGCCATTCATGCTACTCTTGACAAGCTAATTCTTTATTTTTCAGTAAGTACTGCTTGATTTCTTTCTAACTTCAGAATATCTGCCTAAATACCTCTTCCTTAAATTTTCATGGTCTATGTATTAGTTTCCCCTGAAGTGTTTGGCAGTGGTTTGTACAGACTCAGATACCTTGAGTGACATTTTTCCTGTAAAAGGAATATATAAGGAAACAGCTCCAGTATTTAGCAATAATGACCATCCCTCCTGGTATGTCTAAAGGTCAGTTCCCTGTGCTTTCTCCTGTTAACCTGGTGAACCTGGGCATTCTGAGGCATGTGCATAGACAATCCTCTCCTCATACCTCCCATCACTCTGACTTGTGAGAGATGCACTTATATATCCAAATTGGAAGCCATGCACTCTGAAGACAAGACCGGAATAGCTGTTCAAGAGGAGAAGGTCAACATCTGTACCACACCACATGCAACACATAGCCCTCCAGAACACCCACCATCACAGTTCTCACATAAAAACACAAACCACACACCCACCTTCGTGGAGGCTCTCAATAGAAATCTACCCAAACAACAGAGACCTCCAAAGCAAAAATGCACTTGACCACCACAACACAGCACAAACCACAAAACACATAGCTCACCTATACAGTGTGCCCCTCAACCTAAGCCCCAAACAGCTTGCCCAATACACTAATCATGGGTGACTCAATAGTGAGGCCCACTGATGTCCCACTCACTAGGTTGAATAAGGAGAAGGTAACAGTCAGCTGTCTATCAAGTGCCAGAATCCGACACATAACACACGCACTCAGGTCACTCCACAACAAGTAGAAGTATGAAGCTTTCATTGTCCATGTGGGTGTGAATGACCCGAGATGCACCTCCCTGGACTACATGAAGAGAGACATGGAGGAGCTCTCATATTATGTGGCCCAGGCAGGTATGACCCTACCCTGAGCAGCATCCTACCGTCGCCCAGAATGATACTGCAGTACAAGCAGAAAATGATTGACTTTGCATGATGCAATGTCCCAAATGTAGCCAATTGTTGAAGTCAATCATTGCATCTATGATTGCATTTATTTACTTATTTATTTATTTTGTTGTCAGTCTGACAACATAATAAATAAATACTTAAATAAATGCATTCCTTGAATGTAAATATGGAATGTGTTACACATCCGGTACGGCTGTCTCTACCTGTAGATAGATTACAGCTGCAGCGGCTAGGCTTTTCAGCCATATTGCACTACGGCTAAGTGCCGCTGCAGCCATTTGGGTTCGGCGATGTAGCTCGCAGGGAATTGCCTTGCGGGCTACACGCCGGAACCCGAGACATACATATATCCCCCATTGGTTCTTTGTGAATTGCTTATCCAATCTCTCTCTTCCCAATCCTTTCTAACCTCCTCTGATTAATTCTTACAGTTATCATACAGTATCTTATATGCTCTACTAATTATTTCTTTTTAACAGTAGCTTCTGTTCTAGATTCTACTAAAAACTCTACCAGTGCCGGTCTTTTGCTTGGAATCCCCTTATCTCTTTCTCTTTGTCTATACTCTGATATTAATCTTTGATAGGGAGGGCAATCTCTAGCCTGCAGTCCAATAAATTCTTGGCCTCTTCCTATTGTATTACCTTTTCTTGTCTAATTATTTGCTCCCAGTAACTTGGTTTGTCAGTTTACTCCAAAAATTCCAGCCCCTTCTTGCCTATTGTCTGTATCCCTAATTGCAGTCATCCCTATCGACATAATCTCCTTTCGCCTTCCCCATGTTGGCTTAGTTCTTAGAATACTTTCTGCTACTTTATGAATATAATATTCTATATGGTTAAAGATATTCTCCTTAAGGATTTGCATCCAAAATCACAGTCTCTCCTTTTTTTCTTGAGCTTCCCCCCTATTTCATCATCATCTATTTCCACTTTGAATTATAGGTTTCTGCTTGTGCTATGTGTAGGAGCCTTACGTGTGTAGCTCTGAAATACCCCTTCTAATCGGGTAATCCCAGACCATCTTGTTCTATTGGGAGAATCAACTTATCCCACTTGACTCTTGCTGTTTTCCCTTCCCAGATAAAATCCTTCGGCTTCTTATTAATTGATACCCACAACGTCTCCTCTGGTTGACAAAAATATGCCTGACCTGTGTATGAAACCAAAGGGACTAAAAGCATTTTAACTGCTTATATCTTGCTATCTATATCCATAAAACAGAGCTTCCATTTTTTCAGTTTTTGTATTATCTTTCATTCAGTCTCTTCCCACATTTCCTTAGCTGCCACACCAGAATCCTTTTTAATCCATACTGCTAAGTACTTCATTTTATCATGTCCCCATAAATATGGATATTGCTGAACTAATTCATGTGTGGGTGCATAATTTACAATTATACCATGACCCCCCCAAAACGTGCACGCTGATTGGCCAGCGTGCCCGTTGTAAATCGAGTTATACTAATGGAAAAAGGTCCGGTCGCCCGGACTTTTTTCCATTAGTATAACTTCGTTTAACATTGTCTCGCTATGTTAAATGGGTTTAACATGCGAGACAGTTTAAAATAAGCAACGGAGATCTCCGCTGTTATTTTAAAGCTGTCTCGCTATGTTAAACCCATTTAACATAGCGAGACAGTGTTTAAAAGCAACGGAGAAAGCAAGATCTCCGTTGCTTTTTATGTCTCGCTATGTTAAATGAGTTTAACATAGCGAGACAGTTAAAATAAGCAACGGAGATGTCCGTTGCTTATTTTAAAACTGTCTCGCTATGTTAAACTCATTTAACATAGCAAGACACTAAAAAGCAACAGAGATCTTGCTTTCTCCGCTGCTTTTGCTCAACTCTGATGTACTGCGCAGGCGCGCAGTACATCAGAACTGCCGCGGATGCCAGACATCTGCGGAAGGGCAGTAAACAGGCATTATACTATGCCATTATTTAAGAAAAGTAACAGTTTCTTTTCTTAAATAATGTCATGGTATAATAGCAATAACCCACTTCTGGTGGTAATGCTAAATTACCCACGGTTGGCTTTTGGTCCGGGCTTCCCCGGGGACCAAACCACACCAACCGTGGATAAATTTAGCATTACCCACACCCAGGCGTGGGTTATTGCTATACTATTGCCTTTGTTTTAACTTCATTAATTTTGTATCCCAAAAAGATTTGAAACTGTCTCAACATGTTCCACAACACTGAAGTGTCCTTTTCTGGTTTTATTAGGTATAAAATAATATCATATGCAAACAGAGCCAACTTTTCTTGACTACCATACCAATTATATCCCTGAATTTCTGAGTCCCTTATTTTCTTTCCCAATGGTTCTAAATATAATGCAAATAACAAAGGGGAAAGAGGATACCTCTGCCTGCTTCCTCTGCTCAAACAGAAATTATCAGAGAAGAACCCACCCACTTTAATTTTCACCTCCAGTCCTCATATATCCTCATAATCAACCTTGTAATTTTATTAGGGAATGCAAATGCTTCCATTGCACTGCTCATAAACTCCCAGCTTACTCTGTCAAATGGTTTCTCTGCATCAAGACCTACCAGCAACAGTGGTATTTTCTAAAATTCTGCTTCCCTCTGGATCACTGTTCTGCTATTGTGTCAAATGTTTGCCTCCCCTCCACAAAACCACACTGATCCATATCTGTCAATTTTTGCATCATCTCTGCCATTCTTTTAGCCATTATTGACATAGACACTTTATAATCATGGTTTAGGATTGAAATGGGCCTGTATGAATCTGTATCTGATGGGTCTTTACCCTCTTTAGGTATTACAGCCATCACCGCTTTCTTCCAGGATGTTTGTGCTTCTCCTCCTCTTAAAATACTGTTAAACAAAACCTTCCAGATCTTTATCAGTTTTTTCACTCCTATTTTCCAAACTTCCACGTGAATGCCATCTATTCCTGGGGACTTTCCTGTGGATTGGTTATACATCCACCATTTTTATCTCACCACCTCCTATCCTAACAGTTAGTAATTGAGCCTTGTCAACATCTAACCTTAGCACATTTAATTCTTCCCTAAACATTTCCATTTGCACTTTTGCTTGAGTTCCATATTTGTCTGCTTTATACAAACTTTCATAAAGCTTTCAAAAATTTTTTAGTACCTCTACAGGATCCCTGTTATCTTCCTTGTTATAGGCTCCCAAAAACCCTTTCTACTTTCTGTTGCCTGAGTTGTTGTGCTGAAAGGTTTTGTGCTCTGAAGTTATTAGCAAAACACAGTTGCTTAACAGCAATCTTTCTAAATGCATGCATATTATTGAGGTAATCCCTTATTTTCTGTTTAGCATTCTGCAATTCCTCCTCTTTTTCTGTGAGATTCCCCCTATTCTGCAATACTTTAACCTTTGTCAGTCCCTCTAAGTAATTCTTGTTACTTCTTAACCATATCTCTGTTTCTTTCATTTCCACCCTATTTTTAAACTCTACTTTAATTTTATCCCACTCCCAATGTATATTTTATTTTATTATTTATAGCAGTGGTGATACAGCGGTAGCGTTGTTGCCTCACAGCAAGAGGTTCTCCTGTTCGATTCTCGACTGGAGTGCCTTCTGTGTAGAGTCTGCATGTCCTCCCCGCGGTCGAGTGGCCTCCGAAGGACATGCGTAAATGGGCATGCCTTCACTGAAGGTTGGGCGTCAGGCTGGCAACTCAGCACCATAAAAATCGACAGCCAATCATTAGCAGACCGGAGTTCCGCTGTGGCGACCCCTAACCGGGAAAAGCCGAAAAGACAAACAAACATTTATTTTATTTATTTATTTTACATTTGTTAACCAGGAAAGTTCGACTGGATACAGGTCCATTTTCAGCGGAGGCCTGGGGAGAAAAGCTCCAAATGTACAAAAACAAGTGTAAATACAGTGAAATTATTACAGTGAGTTATCACAAAACTGAGATTTGTTTAACGATATGTACACACAGGTACATGTTTTTTTCACATACACACAGCAAAGGTTGGAAGCAAGTAGCTGAGACAGAAATAGTTAAAGATTTCATCTGAAAAAAGAAAACATATATATTAAGGTGGTTATTATACATGGTGTAGTGTTAACTTTAAATCTTTGCAGTAGGTGGGTGATACACAGAATTTTAAACAGTTAGAGTCAAGAGTTTTATTCTTGTAGTGAGGTTCTCATTTATGAATTATGTTTAAGTGGGGTTTAGTCAGGGTTTGTACAAGGACAAGGCCACTGCATTTTTAGGTATTTCCTAAGGGATGTTTTGAATTGGGATAAGGAGGGGTTAGTGGTGAGTTCAGCAGGAAGTAGGTTCCAGTTTTTACCGGCAGAGTTGGAGAATAGTGATTCACCAGCTGAATTGTTGGTTTTAACAGTTTGCACTAGCAATTTTTTGGAAGAGCGAAGGGATTTTAGGTTACTGTAGGGGGTGATAATATTTTTCAGTATGGGTGTACTGTCTGGTTGGTAGAGGATTTTGTGAACAATTATTAGTTGGTTATATTGCAGTTGATAGGGTAGTTCAAGCCAGTCTAATGATTGAAGGTTAAGGCAGTGATGGGTTTTCAGAGGAATTTTCAGAGGAAATTTCTATCTTCTCTAATAACTCCCGAATAATTTCTACTCCCCATTCCTTAAATTCCTCTCTTTTCAACAGATGCGTGAGAAAGCGCCATTTTTATTTTAGTTATTATTGATGCATAATCTGAAACACCTATTGGATGCATATCAAAACCTTGAATTAAATGTATATATATATATATGTATATATATATATATATATATATATATATATATATATATATATATATATAATATATATATGTTAGTCTAGACCAGTTTTTGTATCTTGGGGAATAACGTCTACTACTGAATTCACATCTTCCATGCCAAATATTTTCATAAATTTCTTCAAAAATCTACCCTCTTTTTTTATATTTTCCCTCCTGGGCCCCCAGATACATCCTCATTGCTGCAAATCAAATTCCAGTCCCCACCTATAAGTAATATTCCCTGCTGAAAGCTGATTATTTCTCCCAGAATTTTCTTAAGCTCTATTATAGCAGTTTTAGGTATCATATAAATACATACCCATGTAATCCTCTTCCCTTGCCAGTAGCTCCTTAGTACTACAAATCTACCATTATTATCTTTTTATCCTCTCATATCACTATTGGAGATCGTCTTGCAATTAATATAATAGGTTCATAGGTTCATAGGTAGATACTAGGCTATCTGCCCTAGGGCATTTATAAGCCTAGCCAGAGTGTATTTGGCTTCCGCCTCCCTATTAGATTAGCCTACTGTGCCTCTGTAAAGTAGGTCACAGAAGGTACCCTTTTAAGATTAGTTTACTGTGCGTCTGTCTAGCAGGGACACAGAAGAGATCCCAGGGGTGAATTTGCGATTTCCCATCCACGCGTCCAGATTTCGCTTGAAGAGGGTCAGCGAGGGGCTATGTCTAACATGAATTGGGATTCTATTCCAGAGTGAGGGGAGCCTCTGGGAAATGAATCTGTCCCTCCAGCATGTCCTATTTATTTTTGTGCTGAAGTTTAGGTCCCTGGAGCATGTAGCTCTAAGGGACTTGGATATTTTGAGGTGGGAGCAAGTCCATTAATTCTGGGTTTGACATGGCTTTGTACTTCAGGCATAGATCGCCTCTGAGTAGGCGGTAAGCAACTGAGTAGAGCTGGAGTTTCTTTAGTCGAACTGCATAGGACATCTGTTTGTAGCCCATGATCCCCTTGGTGAGGTACTTTTGGGGTCTCTCCAGTTGCTGCAGGTGACGGGTAAGGTACATCCCAAAAGGGGCATTGTATTCAATTATGGGCCTGATGAGTGACGAGTAGAGGGGCACAATGACCTCTCTTGATCTAGATGCGAACCCTTTCGTGATAAGGTGGGCTATAGAGAAGGTCTTTCTAACCACTTTAGCAACGTAATTATCAAAGGAGAGATTACTATCTACATTGGTCCCCAAATCTCTAATTACTTCTTCCGTACTTAATGGATTACCACCTATGTGGTAATTTGTGGGCACCTTGTTTTTCCCAAAGGGGATGACTATGCACTTTTTAGCATTTAGCTTGAGGCCGTGGCTCTGGCACCAAGCATCCATCTCTGTGAGACCCTTTTGGAGGATGCTTGTGTCAGCTGGAGATTCGATTATGGCTCCCAGTTTGCAGTCATCTGCGAACTTTGTCAGCCATAATCCTCCAGTGTTAGCCTGAACCTCAGAGAAGTATATACCGAACAAGAGAGGTCCGAGAACTGAGCCCTGTGGGACCCCACTTGTAACTGGTTTGGATTCGGACATGGCACCTGCGATTCTGACCATGTGGGTTCTATCTCTGAGCCAGTTTGCAACCCATCTTGTGATATAGGGGTTGATATTTAAGCTGGTAAGCTTATTTATGATGCCCAAGTGGGGTATTGTGTCGAAGGCTTTTGCGAGGTCCAGGTAGGCTGTGTGGACTACCTTGTCCTCATCTATGGCTTTGGTAACTGTTTCAAAGAAAGCAACTAGGTTTAAGAGGCAAGATCTGCCCTTAACAAAGCCGAATTGGGTAGGGTCCAGTATCTGGAGGCTCCCAATGTCTTTGTTTATGAGTTCCATGATAATACGCTCCATAGCTTTACAGACCAGACTAGTCAGGCTTATGGGGCGATAGTTTCTGGGGTCCGTTGTGGCACCACCTTTGTGGAGTGGGAACACTGTAGCTGTACGCCATTCTTTGGGTACATATCCTGTAGTAAGGCTAAGTTTGAACAGTGGCTTAATGTGAGGGTTCAGTTCTTCTTGAAGCTCGTGTAAGACACAGCCTGGGACACCGTCTGGTCCCATAGATGCTGTGTTTTTTGCTTTGGAGAGGGCAGCTTTCACCTGTGCATCTGTGATGTCAGGAAGGTTATATTCAGTTGGGAAAGGCGTTTGCTCCTCTGGGGGTATGGGGGGGAGAAGTTTGCGCTGAATCTGTCTGCCAGGATGTTGGCTATGGCTGTAGGTTCAGTATATTTTGTACCGTTATGCAACAATTCAGAGCATATCTGGGAGTTTCCGCCCATGTTCCTGACATAACTAAAGAAGGCCTTGTGATTATCTTTAGTGTCTAGGGCAATTTTTCTTTCAAAACTGGCCTTTGATGATTTTATGAGGGATCGAAGTTTCTTGCTAATACTGATCAGAGATGCCTTCCCTTTTTGGGATTTTGCTCTGTCATGTAGTAGCTTCCTCCTTCTGTTGTATAGCTTATTTATGGCCAGGGTCCACCAGACTGGTCTCCTGTTTTTGGAGGAGTGAGTCTTGGTTTTATTTGGGATAGCACGATCCATGCATTCCTGCAGGTGCTCATAGAATGCATTTGTAAAGGATTCTGTGGATTGGGCTGTATTATCCTCTGGCCCAGGGGCTTGGAAGGATTCCACCTCAGTCTTGAGAAGTGCAAAGTTGGCTTTTGAGAAATTCTTTACAGTGATTTCCTTGGCTGGGGGTGGGGACGGGATATGGATGTCCAGGGACATTTGTTTACGGTCTGATCTTACCAATGAGGGGTTTACCTCTGGTGTGGAACATAGAGTCCCCATGTTGGTGATGACCAGGTCCAATATGTTGTTCCCTCTTGTGGGAGTGGTGACCAGTTGTTCCATTGCATTAGAGTTTATAAATTCAAGGAACTGCTGGGTGAGGGTGTTTGGGCTTGAGTAGTTTTCCCAGTCAATGTTTGGGTAATTGAAGTCACCCAATAACATAGTGTTTGGAGAGACCTTCATATTCTCCAGTGTTCTCAGGAATGCCAAGTGGGGTTCCTGTAATAGGGAGGGTGTTCTGTAGCAGGCTACAAACTGAAAGGCAGTTTTGCCCGCTGTTAGTTGCACATGGATGGTTTCCGATGCTTCGTGCAGTGCCACTAACCTGGAGGTGTAGGTATCTTTGATGAATATAGATACTCCCCCTCCTTTTGTGCTTTGGTCCGAGTTTTGGGGCTGAAATGCATGGTATGAGTTATAACCTGGTAGTGCTGGGGTGCTCTCAGGAGCCTTGAACCAGGTTTCAGTTACTGCACAGACATCGATTTTCTCCATACTGAGGAGAGCCTCGAGTGCATGCATCTTGAGGTTTAAACTTCTGGCATTGAGTAGCATTACCTTTAGTTTTTTTAGCCTTGGGTTGTCTATGGAGGTGGGTTTGTCCTTTGAGCCTTGCCTAAAAAAGGCACTATGGGGGCGGCAAGAGCCTTGGCCAGTATACGAAATCCTAAGGGTGACAGGTGCAAGCTGTCCCTAGCAAAGCAATGTGGCTTGTCGAGCATGTCATCCCAAGCTGACAGACACTGGATCCCCTTTGAATGACACCAATACTTTAGCCAATTGTTGAAACTGATCATTTTGTCTTTATACTGTGGCATCATTCTTGGTGAGGGCAAGATGCTACTCAAGGTCAGGGTCATACCAGCCTGGGCTACATGGTCAGAGAGCTCCTCTATGTCTCTTTTCATGTAGTCCAGGGAGGTACATCTCAGGTCATTCACACCAGCATGGACAATGCCGGAGTCATACTTGTACTTGCTTTGGAGTGACCTGAGTGCTTACATTATGTGGCGGATCCTGGCACCTGACAGGCAGCTTACAGTGACCTTCTCCTTGTTCAGTCTGGTGAGCGGGACATCAGTGTGCTGGACAATAGAGTCCCCTATAACAAGTGTATTTGGTGTGTTGTTTGGCCTTAAGGGCTGTGACTGTGAGGTACACTGATTTTGTGAGATATGTGATTTGTGGGTATTGTTGAGGGGTGGCTGTTGCTTGGATATCTGCTTAGGAGGTCTTTGCTGTTTAGGCAGATTTTTAGGTAGAGCCTCCGAGTATGTTTTTGTGTGTTTATGTGTTAGGTATGCAGATGCAATAGGTCTGTGTGAGACTGGATTTGTGGTGTGGGTGGTTACCTTTTCCTCCTGACTGACTGTGCCAGTCTTGGGTTGAGAGAGCTCTGCCTCCAGTTTGGCTGTGTAACTACATCTCTCACATGTATTAGAGTTTGTTTGTAGGAGGAGAGGGTTGTCTGTGTACATAAGGCAATTGTAACATTGCCTCAAAATTCCCAGATTCACCAGCTGGACTGGAGAGTAACCTTGAAACTGACCCTTGGACATACCAGATTAGTATAGGGAACTGTTTTTTTTTTACTGATCAGATTAGGGAAGGGAACTGATTTTTCACTTGATCAGGAAGGACCAATCGGGAGCTTAATACTTATGAGAAGTCAAGGGGAGTGTAGTGCTTTAGTTAGTTAGTGTTTCCTTATAAGAGCTGAGCAAGTGCAGGGATTTAGAAAGAGAATAGAGTGATTACTTTGAGAGTTTGAAAAGTCCTAAGGGAAAAAGTGAAGAGCAGACTTTGTGGAGCCAGGAATAGTTTAAAACTGTTTAGGCGGCGCTGCCCGACGCTGCTCAGTGTGCAAAACCGCGCAAAAAGAGAGTTGTAGGGTTTTAAGACAGAGAGAGAGAGATCAAGGAGTTTAGAATTGACCCAAAATGGCCAATAAAACTACAGCTTCTAGGTAGTAACCACTCCTCCAGGGACAAGAAGGCTGTTCAATGTTAACCACTCCCACTGGTGAACACAGAGACTTCCCTTTAGCCCAAGCAAGCACTGGCCTTCTAGAAACTTCCAAACAGTTCAGAACAGCAAATCTGTAACTGAACTTTCTTAACTTTCAGAAAGTGGGAAAAAAGCAAGATTTTTTTTTTTTTTTCTTCTTGTTGTAGTTTACAGGTAGCAGAGATACACAAGCAGCAAAATAATCACAACAGTGCAATAAATGACCCCACACTTGAGTGCAATGCCAAAATCAAGTAAAATGCAGTTTTTAGAGAAAAAAACAATTTTAAATTAAGTGCAGCATAGAAAATGCAGTAAACAGGCTCTAGATGTGTTCCAAGTACTGTTACTGTTACAGATATAAACTTTAGCAAGCCGGAAAATGCCAAAAAGTAGGCGGCAAAGCAGTAAAACGTAACAAAAAAATCAGAAGAAAATACTTAAAATCACAAAAGTGGCTCCTTTTATTCTCTCAGCATTTTCTCCCCTTGGTAGGTGCTTCAGCAACAACTAGCAAGCCTGAAAAGATGCTAAAACCATGAGGCAGCTGGGTTTTAAGAGAGACAGATCAAGGAGTTTAGAATTGACCCAAAATGGCCAATAAAACTACAGCTTCTAGGTAGTAACCACTCCTCCAGGGACAGGCAGGCTGTTCAGTGTTAACCACTCCCACTGGTGAACACAGATACTTCCCTTTAGCCCAAGCAAGCACTGGTCTTCTAGAAACTTCCAAACAGTTCAGAACAGCAAATCTGTAACTGAACTTTCTTAACTTTCAGAAAGTGGGAAAAAAAGCAAGATTTTTTTCTTTTTGTTGTAGTTTAAAGGTAGCAGAGATACACAAGCAGCAAAATAATCACAACAGTGCAATAAATGACCCCACACTTGAGTGCTAGGCCAAAATCAGGTAAAATGCAGTTTTTAGAGAAAAAACGATTTAAGTGCAACACAGGAAATGCAGTAAACAGGCTCTAGATGTGTTCCAAGTACTGTTACTGTTACAGATATAAACTTTAGCAAGCCAGAAAATGCCAAAAAGTAGGCGGCAAAGCAGTAAATCAGAAGAAAATACTTAAAATCACAAAAGTGGCTCCTTTTCTTCTCTCAGCATTTTCTCCCCTTGGTAGGTGCTTCAGCAACAACTAGCAAGCCTGAAAAGACGCCAAAACCATGAGGTAGCTGGGTTTTAAGAGAGACAGATCAAGGAGTTTAGAATTGACCCAAAATGGCCAATAAAACTACAGCTTCTAGGTAGTAACCACTCCTCCATGGACAGGCAGGCTGTTCAATGTTAACCACGCCCACTGGTGAACACAGAGACTTCCCTTTAGCCCAAGCAAGCACTGGCCTTCTAGATACTTCCAAACAGTTCAGAACAGAAAATCTGTAACTGAACTTTCTTAACTTTAAGAAAGTGGGAAAAAAAGCAAGATTTTTTTTTCTTTTTGTTGTAGTTTAAAGGTAGCAAAGATACACAAGCAGCAAAATAATCACAACAGTGCAATAAATGACCCCACAATTGAGTGCTAGGCCAATATCAGGTAAAATGCAGTTTTTAGAGAAAAAAACGATTTAAGTGCAACACAGGAAATGCAGTAAACAGGCGCTAGATGTGTTCCAAGTACTGTTAGTCTTACAGATATAAACTTTAGCAAGCTGGAAAACGCCAAAAAGTAGGTGGCAAAGCAGTAAAATTTAACAAAAAATCAGAAGAAAATACTTAAAATCACAAAAGTGGCTCCTTTTCTTCTCAAAGCATTTTCTCCCCTTTGTAGGTGCTTCGGCAACCACTAGCAAGCCTGAAAAGATGCCAAAACCACGAGGCAGCTGGGTTTTAAGAGAGACAGATCAAGGGGTTTAGAATTGACCCAAAATGGCCAATAAAACTACAGCTTCTAGGTAGTAACCACTCCTCCAGGGACAGGCAGGCTGTTCAGTGTTAACCACTCCCACTGGTGAACACAGAGACTTCCCTTTAGCCCAAGCAAGCACTGGCCTTCTAGAAACTTCCAAACAGTTCAGAACAGCAAATCTGTAACTGAACTTTCTTAACTTTCAGAAAGTGGGAAAAAAGCAAGATTTGTTTTTTTTTTTTCTTTTTGTTGTAGTTTAAAGGTAGCAGAGATACACAAGCAGCAAAATAATCACAACAGTGCAATAAATGACCCCACACTTGAGTGCTAGGCCAAAATCAGGTAAAATGCAGTTTTTAGAGAAAAAAACGATTTAAGTGCAACACAGGAAATGCAGTAAACAGGCTCTAGATGTGTTCCAAGTACTGTTACTGTTACAGATATAAACTTTAGCAAGCCAGAAAATGCCAAAAAGTAGGCGGCAAAGCAGTAAAACTTAACAAAAAATCAGAAGAAAATACTTAAAATCACAAAAGTGGCTCCTTTTCTTCTCTCAGCGTTTTCTCCCCTTGGTAGGTGCTTCAGCAACAACTAGCAAGCCTGAAAAGATACTAAAACCATGAGGCAGCTGGGTTTTAAGAGAGACAGATCAAGGAGTTTAGAATTGACCCAAAATGGCCAATAAAACTACAGCTTCTAGGTAGTAACCACTCCTCCAGGGACAGGCAGGCTGTTCAGTGTTAACCACTCCCACTGGTGAACATAGAGACTTCCCTTTAGCCCAAGCAAGCACTGGTCTTCTAGAAACTTCCAAACAGTTCAGAACAGCAAATCTGTAACTGAACTTTCTTAACTTTCAGAAAGTGGGAAAAAGCAAGATTTTGTTTTTTTGTTGTAGTTTAAAGGTAGCAGAGATACACAAGCAGCAAAATAATCACAACAGTGCAATAAATGACCCCACACTTGAGTGCTAGGCCAAAATCAGGTAAAATGCAGTTTTTAGAGAAAAAAACGATTTAAGTGCAACACAGGAAATGCAGTAAACAGGCTCTAGATGTGTTCCAAGTACTGTTACTGTTACAGATATAAACTTTAGCAAGCCGGAAAATGCCAAAAAGTAGGCGGCAAAGCAGTAAAACTTAACAAGAAATCAGAAGAAAATACTTAAAATCACAAAAGTGGCTCCTTTTCTTCTCTCAGCATTTTCTCCCCTTGGTAGGTGCTTCAGCAATAACTAGCAAGCCTGAAAAGATGCTAAAACCATGAGGCAGCTGGGTTTTAAGAGAGACAGATCAAGGAGTTTAGAATTGACCCAAAATGGCCAATAAAACTACAGCTTCTAGGTAGTAACAACTCCTCCAGGGACAGGCAGGCTGTTCAGTGTTAACCACTCCCACTGGTGAACACAGAGACTTCCCTTTAGCCCAAGCAAGCACTGGTCTTCTAGAAACTTCCAAACAGTTCAGAACAGCAAATCTGTAACTGAACTTTCTTATCTTTCAGAAAGTGGGAAAAAAGCAAGATTTTTTTTTCTTTTTGTTGTAGTTTAAATGTAGCAGAGATACACAAGCAGCAAAATAATCACAACAGTGCAATAAATGACCCCACAATTGAGTGCTAGGCCAATATCAGGTAAAATGCAGTTTTTAGAGAAAAAAACGATTTAAGTGCAACACAGGAAATGCAGTAAACAGGCGCTAGATGTGTTCCAAGTACTGTTAGTCTTACAGATATAAACTTTAGCAAGCTGGAAAACGCCAAAAAGTAGGTGGCAAAGCAGTAAAATTTAACAAAAAATCAGAAGAAAATACTTAAAATCACAAAAGTGGCTCCTTTTCTTTTCTCAGCATTTTCTCCCCTTGGTAGGTGCTTCAGCAACAATTATCAAGCCAGAAAAGACGCGAAAACCACAAGGCAGCTGGGATTTAAGAGAGACAGATCAAGGAGTTTAGAATTGACCCAAAATGGCCAATAAAACTACAGCTTCTAGGTAGTAACCACTCCTCCAGGGACAGGCAGGCTGTTCAGTGTTAACCACTCCCACTGGTGAACACAGAGACTTCCCTTTAGCCCAAGCAAGCACTGGCCTTCTAGAAACTTCCAAACAGTTCAGAACAGCAAATCTGTAACTGAACTTTCTTAGCTTTCAGAAAGTGGGAAAAAGCAATATTTGTTTTTTTTTCTTTTTGTTGTAGTTTAAAGGTAGCAGAGATACACAAGCAGCAAAATAATCACAACAGTGCAATAAATGACCCCACACTTGAGTGCTAGGCCAAAATCAGGTAAAATGCAGTTTTTAGAGAAAAAAACGATTTAAGTGCAACACAGGAAATGCAGTAAACAGGCTCTAGATGTGTTCCAAGTACTGTTACTGTTACAGATATAAACTTTAGCAAGCCAGAAAATGCCAAAAAGTAGGCGGCAAAGCAGTAAAACTTAACAAAAATCAGAAGAAAATACTTAAAATCACAAAAGTGTCTCCTTTTCTTCTCTCAGCGTTTTCTCCCCTTGGTAGGTGCTTCAGCAACAACTAGCAAGCCTGAAAAGATACTAAAACCATGAGGCAGCTGGGTTTTAAGAGAGACAGATCAAGGAGTTTAGAATTGACCCAAAATGGCCAATAAAACTACAGCTTCTAGGTAGTAACCACTCCTCCAGGGACAGGCAGGCTGTTCAGTGTTAACCACTCCCACTGGTGAACATAGAGACTTCCCTTTAGCCCAAGCAAGCACTGGTCTTCTAGAAACTTCCAAACAGTTCAGAACAGCAAATCTGTAACTGAACTTTCTTAACTTTCAGAAAGCGGGGAAAAAAGCAAGATTTTTTTTTCTTTTTGTTGTAGTTTAAAGGTAGCAGAGATACACAAGCAGCAAAATAATCACAACAGTGCAATAAATGACCCCACACTTGAGTGCTAGGCCAAAATCAGGTAAAATGCAGTTTTTAGAGAAAAAAACGATTTAAGTGCAACACAGGAAATGCAGTAAACAGGCTCTAGATGTGTTCCAAGTACTGTTACTGTTACAGATATAAACTTTAGCAAGCCGGAAAATGCCAAAAAGTAGGCGGCAAAGCAGTAAAACTTAACAAAAAATCAGAAGAAAATACTTAAAATCACAAAAGTGGCTCCTTTTCTTCTCTCAGCATTTTCTCCCCTTGGTAGGTGCTTCAGCAATAACTAGCAAGCCTGAAAAGATGCTAAAACCATGAGGCAGCTGGGTTTTAAGAGAGACAGATCAAGGAGTTTAGAATTGACCCAAAATGGCCAATAAAACTACAGCTTCTAGGTAGTAACAACTCCTCCAGGGACAGGCAGGCTGTTCAGTGTTAACCACTCCCACTGGTGAACACAGAGACTTCCCTTTAGCCCAAGCAAGCACTGGTCTTCTAGAAACTTCCAAACAGTTCAGAACAGCAAATCTGTAACTGAACTTTCTTATCTTTCAGAAAGTGGGAAAAAAGCAAGATTTTTTTTTTCTTTTTGTTGTAGTTTAAATGTAGCAGAGATACACAAGCAGCAAAATAATCACAACAGTGCAATAAACGACCCCACACTTGAGTGCTAGGCCAAAATCAGGTAAAATGCAGTTTTTAGAGAAAAAAACGATTTAAGTGCAACACAGGAAATGCAGTAAACAGGCTCTAGATGTGTTCCAAGTACTGTTACTGTTACAGATATAAACTTTAGCAAGCCGGAAAATGCCAAAAAGTAGGCGGCAAAGCAGTAAAACTTAACAAAAAATCAGAAGAAAATACTTAAAATCACAAAAGTGTCTCCTTTTCTTCTCTCAGCATTTTCTTCCCTTGGTAGGTGCTTCAGCAACAACTAGCAAGCCTGAAAAGATGCCAAAACCACGAGGTAGCTGGATTTAAGAGAGACAGATCAAGTACTCCTCTTTTCCTTTGTCCTAGGTATTCCACTGAATAATTGTCATAAACACCTTTCCTTATTAAATTCACATGTTCAGTTCTTTCCAAATGTGTTTCCTGTGGCATAGCTATTTGCACTCTGCATTTTTTAATATAGTTCACTACTCTTCCTTTTTTGTATATATCTGTGAGACCTTTTACTTTTAAAGGTAATATAGAATGTGTCATTATGTTACAAAGTTATTATTCCCACCTTATATGTGTAACAGCTTATTTTGTTAAGTGTCTAGTTCCAGCTGTTATGTTACGTGCATACACTAATGTTTGTCAGGTTGATCTTGTGGGTCTATGTTAAATTAGCGAATGCTTAAAAAAGCAAACGCTGATTTATCGACCCTCTTTAAGCGAAAGCTTAAAAGCCCCAACACTTAGAACAGTGATTTTTTTTCCCCAGGGAAAATAAATCACTGTTCCACAAAAACAAACAAACAAACAAAAAAACCTTCAAAACAGTAAATAAAGTGGGGGGCTTCACCCCCCACACCCCCCTACTTAAATATACCAACTTCGAGATCGCACCACAGTGGAGGAAATGGCAAAAGTCCCAAAAACAGCCCAGCGATTTTTCTGTTCCTAGTGTCTGGGATTTTCAGCTTTTGCTTAAAGAGGGTCGATAAATCAGCATTCACTTTTTTAAGCGTTCATTGATTTAATATAGACCCAATCTTGTATACAGTTGTTTTTTTGTTATATCCATTTGAGCCTATGTCACATCTTACAGAACTTTTTGTTTTATTGAAAACCATCAAACAAAAAACAAACATACCCCCAATACACCCCTAAAACCTGTTTACTTAATACTAACATGCAAAAATATGAACATCTTCAAATACTGAAATTTTATACTCCCATTAGGAACAATTGTCCCAGACTGACAGCCACACTCACAGACTTGGGTTAAGCTAAAAGGAAGGTTATGCATGCTAAGACACATGGCACAGTCTGTGCTTCTACTAAGTGCTGCTTGAGTTTGTCTTATCTTTGTTATTCTCCCAGACTGGGAAGACACTTGAATGCTTTCAGAAAACATTATTTTCTACCCATTGAAGGAAATAAGTATTCTGATTTTATTGCTCTTTATCAGGTTGTCTCCATGGGGACATGAAAACCAGATACAGAGTTGCTTCTACAAGCACTAATTTATTTGCTTTCTCTTAAAACTTGTTACTAAATCAAGCCAAGGGCCTTATTCCAGTCATTCCCTATGAAAGAGTGAAAAAAAGCACATCAAATGTTCTGGTAGCCTGCTCTTTTGACCAGACGTTTCTTCTTTATTACATTGCAGTCCTTTCATTTCTTAAAACTTTATACCATGTAGATTATATAATGCATTATGAAAACACTACTATTAAGAACAAAATGTTGGTTTACTTACAGTTAACGCTTTCCTTCTTCTTCCCTCCTAAATGTTCTTCCAAACATTAATGGCATGAAGTATGGCATATGTTTTAGTGTCCCCTACAAGTTTAACAAAGTCAAAAAAAGTCCAATATTTCCAGGTTTTCTTGTTCTGTCATGTTTCACAAATATATTTAATGCTTTGTAATCCCATATTTATTTGTCAATGCCTGAGTTGCTAGTTTTATTCCTGTCGGTATCCATCTCCCAAATCCAGTCTCTGGTTCATTTCCAACATACCCTTGCATCTGTCCTTGGTTTCCCACACCCCCTGCACTTTAATATCTCCTGAAACTGCTCCCTAAGCAAAGTCAGAAGCATCTGTGATGACTGACTACTTTGGAGCAGGGAGGGAGAAGGGCAGACAAAGATTTAAGGATATCTATTGTCTCTACTAAAAGATTTCTTTATTGGCAAACCCCAGCACTGGGATTTGAAAATATAAAGAGTATTGATAATGGGACCAAAAAGATTTCAGAGACCACTGTGTCTTTCTCATGTGGAGACTTTCCAGGGGTATTATGAGACCCAAAATCCTGAAGAATTCCCTTACAGTGACCAAAGTTTGAATGGCAAACCTTAGAAACAGATCTAAATAAAAATAAATTTTCCTGTGGAAGAAAAGCTGTTTGAAATGAGGTGTTTAACTGATGTACCAGGAATTCAGTCCTGTGTGAAAAAGTCAAGAAAGACTTTTGAATGTTCTCTTGGAATCCCAAGTGTGTAAGGGATCCCTCACCCAAGAGAGAAAGAGAGATTCTTGACACTTTGAAAAAGACTCTGCAAAGATAAGCAATCCATCTGAATATGGGAAAATGTGAATACCCTGCAGCCTCCAATGAGCTATAAATGGAGCTATGATAGTCCAAAGATTAAGGAAGAGAACTGATAATGTGATTCAGTCACATAAAACCTTAAGAAACATCTGGAGTCTGGATGGATAGGGTTGTGGTGATAAGCATCTTTACATCTAGTTTTGCCAGGTAACTTGAAAGAAAAAGAAGAGATAACAGGTTGTGAAGTGACATCATTTTGAATTTAGGCAATATGATAAACAGGTTTAGGAAAGAAAGATCCAGAGCTGGTCTCCAAGAATTGTCTTTATTTGGCACTAGGAACATCCTTGAATAAAACCCCTTCCCCACCTTGGAAGGAGGATCTGGTTCTATCACTCCTTGGGACAGTATGTAATGAACTGCTGGAAGCAAATGAATCTGATCTGAAGCACGAGGAATGACCCCTTGAAAAGGAGGAATTTCCTTCCAGTATCATCTGTAACCTTGATAAATGATTTTCAAAAAAAACTATCTGTTGCCACAGACAAAATGGAGATTCATACTTTCTGGAAGAAAAAGGGGCTGGGGTGGGAGGGGTTCATAAGGTCTCTTAGTCACTCAAACTTTTTGGACTGTCCTTGGTTTTGAGAGGTTCGAGACTTCTTTTTGGATCCCCTTGCCATTTTTTCTTAAATGTTTGTTTACCTGTATTTATTTGAGACTGTTTATTCTAGATTTTGCCAAAAGTGGATGAAGATATAGAAAATCATTTGTAAAATTTGGAAAAAGGAGGGCTGAAAAATCTTAGAGATTCCCTTGATCAGCTTGCCCTTTTCATCACACTTCAGTCACCTCTTTAGCAAAATCTCTATCCAAGGGAGAATTTAAAATCTCATTTTAACATCATCTGTGAGGTTCTGGTAAAGCAGCCATGCAAACCTCCTCAAAACAATATCAATGTCCACAGCCCTGGAAGAAGTATCAACAGAATCATATACATACTATAAACAATAAGTAGTGACCTGTGCAATACAAGAAGCTAAATTACTTAAAGCAGATTTTTTCCTTACAAAAATGAACTGCATATAAAACATTCCTCATACTTTCACAATTTGTCAGAACAAATTTTAACATATGAGCCTGATAATTCAAAACTCTGAAATCAAAGTTGCAGAACTATATACATTTCCATACTTATCAATAATGTTCTCATCCTTATCAGAAAGAGAAGGATTGGAATTAACTAAGTGCTTAACAGCAGTGGGATTTTCTAAAGATATAGCTGCTGGGCCAGGTTTGGGAATAGTGTATAAAAATGTAAAAGACTGAGGAACTTTATATATCCTATCTGCCTTTTTGGGAAAATTTCTGGCAGTAGCACACACATCTTCTAAAGCAGATAGAAGAGGAGGAGTGGATGTAGGTTCTGGAAAATCCTTCTGTAACAATGCACAGTATTTTCTGAGAGACTGAGAAACCTCAGTATTCCCCCACGTAAAACACTGGCAGTAGTAGTTTGTTCCATGGTCAAGCTGAAAATGGTGCCTCTTTCCCAGGGAAGACAAGCAGCAATTGCCAGTAAACACTACCAGTCCACAAAAGTTTATTTTTTGACTGAAAACACAGTAAAAAGCACTTTAAAACACTATGCCAGCCACAAAAAAGTAAAATAAATGCAATTTCTCCAGAGAAATAAATTTTTCAGTTACTGAGCACCACTTTTAAACTGACGAAAATAATGAGCACTCCATTTAAAAGTATGATATAGTCTCAAGACAGTCCATTAAAACACAACACTCCTAGCTTTAAAATAACTTTCCTGAAGGGCAAGTAATAAATCTTCCATTTACTTTTCTGGGCAAAGAAGAACACAAGCTGACTGTTGATCCTCAAAAGCCTCAAAGGAGCATATTCTTCAGCAGCAGATAACTTCTGAAGGGATTTGTGGCCAAACTTGCCTTTTAATCAGCTCAGCTCAAGCTGCCTGACAGTGTGGGTGCATGGAGGGTGCTCTGAAGCATTGGAAGCTGGACTGCTGTTATATTATTGGCCAGATATACCCCATATAGTTAAGGCTACTGCAGCAGTAATCAATATGATGAACATAGTATTAGGCAGTGAGAGAGTTCATTCCATTAAAAAGTAACATTTTATTTTGATTGGTTCATAGGTTCATAGATGTGTACTAGGCTAACAGCCACAAGGGCCTTTATAAGCCTAGCCATGTGTTCAAAATCTCTGACAAGTTCTGGTACCCTTGATAAGTGTAAGCAGGCTTGGGAGATGATCATAGGATTATAGGATCATAAGTGGTGGAAATTGAAAAAGGGTAATTGTGAGGTGGAGTTCAGGGATGAGTTAAGGCAGGTACTGGGTGGCAGTGAAGAGTTACCAAATAGCTGGGTAATTACAGCAGAGCTAGTAAGGGAGAAGGCTAGAAAGGTGCTTGGTATCACATCTGGACAGAGGAAGGACGACAAGGAGACATGGTGGTGGAATGAGGAAGTACAGGAGAGTATACAGAGAAAGAGGTTGGCAAAGAAGAAGTGGGATTGTCAGAGAGATGAGGAAAGTAGACAGGAGTATAAGGAGATGAGGTGCATGGCAAAGAGAGAGGTGGTGAAGGCTAAGGATAAGGCATATGAAGAGTTATATGAAAGGTTGGACACTAAGGAGGGAGAAAAGGACCTGTACCAATTGGCTAGACAGAGGGACCGAGCTAAGAAAGATGTGCAGCAGGTAAAGGTGATAAAGGATAATGAGGGAAACATACTCACAAGCGAGATGAGTGTGTTGAGGAGATGGAAAGAGTACTTTGAGGGGTTGATGAATGAAGAGAATGAGAGGGAGAGAAGGTTGGATGATGTAGGGATAGTGAATCATGAAGTACAATGGATTAGCAAGGAGGAAGTAAGGATAGCTATGAAGAGAATGAAGAATGGAAAGGCTGTTGGCCCAGATGACATACCTGTGGAAGCATGGAGGTGTTTAGGTGAAATGTCAGTGGAGTTTTTAACCAGATTGTTTAATGAAATCTTGGAAAGTGAGAGGATGCCTGAGGAATGGAGAAAAAGTGTTTTGGTACCAATTTTTAAGAATAGGGGTGATGTGCAGAGCTGTAGTAACTACAGAGGGATAAAATTGATCAGTCACAGCATGAAGTTATGGGAAAGAGTAGTGGAAGCAAGGTTAAGAAGGGATGTGATGATTAGTGATCAGCAGTATGGTTTCATGCCAGGAAAGAGCACTACAGATGCAATTTTTGCTCTGAGAGTGTTGATGGAGAAGTACAGAGAATGTCGGAAGGAGTTGCATTGTGTTTTTGTTGACTTAGAGAAAGCATATGACAGGGTGCCTAGAGAGGAGTTGTGGTATTGTATGAGGAAGTTAGGAGTGTCAGAAAAGTATGTAAGAGTGGTACAGGATATGTACGAGGGTAGTGTGACAGTGGTGAGGTCTGCGGTGGGAGTGACGGATGCGTTTAAGGTGGAGGTGGGGTTACATCAAGGATCAGCTCTGAGCCCTTTCTTATTTGCAATGGTGATGGACAGGTTGACAGATGAGATCAGACAGGAGTCCCCGTGGACTATGATGTTTGCAGATGACATTGTGATCTATAGTGAGAGTAGGGAACAGTTGGAGGAGACCCTGGAGAGATGGAGATATGCTCTAGAGAGAAGAGGAATGAAGGTCAGCAGGACTAAGACAGAATATATGTGTGTGAATGAGATGGAGGATAGAGGAATGGGGAGGATGCAAGGAGAAGTGGTGGCGAAGATGGATGAGTTTAAATACTTGGGGTCAATAGTTCAGAGTAACGGTGAGTGTGAAAGAGAGGTGAAGAAGAGAGTACAGGCAGGATGGAGTGGGTGGAGAAGAGTGTCAGGAGTGATTTGTGACAGACGAGTACCTGTAAGAGTGAAAGGGAAGGTCTACAAGAGGGTAGTGAGACCAGCTATGTTATATGGGTTGGAGACAGTGGCATTGACAAAAAGGCAGGAGTTTGAGCTGGATGTGGCAGAATTAAAGATGTTAAGAATTGCACTGGGTGTGAGGAGGGTGGACAGGATTAGGAATAAGTATATTAGAGGGTCAGCCCAGGTTGGAAGGTTTGGAGACAAAGCCAGAGAGGCACGATTACGTTGGTTTGGACATGTGCTGAGGAGGGATGCTGAGTATATTGGGAAAAAGATGCTAAGGATGAAGCTACCAGGTAACAGGAAAAGAGGAAGGCCTAAGGTAAGGTTTATGGATGTGGTGAGAGAGGACATGCAGGTGGTTGGTGTGAGAGAGCAAGATGCAGAGGACAGGAAGAAATGGAAACAGGTGATCTGCTGTGGCGACCCCTAATGGTAACAGCCGAAAGAAGATGATGAGATTACTAGGCTATTGACCCAGAGTTCATTTTAAGCTTAGCCTTTTCAGCCCAATGTAATACCATAGAGGTACTAGTCAATACCCAAGATTGCATTTAGTAATGACAATCTATGTCCAGGAGGGTTGCGGGCGCTATCCCCGGTAAGAAATTTGATGCTCCATCCACTCATCCAGGTCCTCTTGAACAGTATCATAGAAGTGCTTTGTTTTACATGAATTGGTAGCCTGTTTCAAAGACATGGCAGTCACTGGGAGATAAATCTGTCCCTCCAGCATGTCCTGTTTAAATTGCAGGCCATATTTAAGTCCCTGGAATGGATATCCCTATACCCATTTGATTTATGGATATGCAGTAAGTTCACTATGTTTGGGTTTTAGGTTGCTCTGTACCCCAGGCATAAGTCTTCCCTAAGAAGTCTATATGATACAGAGTATAGTGACAGGGATTTTAGTCAGTCCATGTAAGGCACATGCTGGAGGCCCTTGATCTTCTTTGTTAGAAACCTCTGAGGTCTCTCTAATTGATGTAGATGCTTAGTACGGTACATACCAAATGGGACATTATACCCAATTATGGGACGGATAAGTGCCGAATATAGGGGAGCTTATAACTTCTTTTGTTCTCGAGGTGATGTCTTTACTAATCAAGTGAGCTACATGGAAAGCTTTCCTTACAGTGGTAGGCATATGGTGGTCGAAGTTAAGGTCACAGTCAACCTGTGATCTCAGGTCCCTTACAACTTCATGGGTACGTAGGGTACTGTTATTGATTTGACAGTGTAAAGGGACATTATTTGTGCTGAAGGGAATGATGATGCATTTCTTTGCATTCAGTTTGAGACCATGACTAATACATCAGTTGCTGGTCTGTTTGAGATCATCCTGGAATATATTGACATAATTTGGGATTCAATGATTGCACCTAGTTTGCAGTTGTTTGCAAACTTGGTCAGCCACAAACCATTAGTTTTGACCTGAACTTCTGAGAAGTATATACCAAACAGTAGGGGGCCCAGCACTTACCCCTGTGGCACCCCACTGGTAACAGGGCTGCTGGTTCATAGGTTCGTAGGTGTTTACTAGACTAACAATCACATGGGCCTGTTTAAACCTAGCCATACATCTCAAATCTCTGACAAGTTCTGATACCCTTGATAACTGTAAGCAGAGGCTTGGGAGATGAAACATTTACAAGCTAGGGCCTGGATGATGAACCATTTACAAGTTGCCTGTATCCATTAGAGACACAGGTGCCAAACTGGGAATGAATTTCCTGTTCCCCATCCAATTGTCCAGGCTGCATCTGAATTGAGTTAGAGAGGAACTTTGCTTCACATGGATGGGATCCTGTTCCATACATGGGGTAGTCTCTGGGATACATACCTGTCTCTCCAGCAGGTCCTATTTATATCACAGGCAAGGTTTAAGTCTTTAGAATGGGTAATTCTGGAGCTGTTTGTTTTGAAGATCTGCTGGAGGTCCATCAGAGTAGGGTCTGAAAATGCCCTGTATGTCAGGCATAGATCTCCCCTCAAAAGCCTGTAGGAGACAGAATAGAGGGATAGAGCCTTGAGGTGGTCTGAGTAGGACATTTTACTTAAGCCCTGTATTCCTTTTGTGAGGAACATCTGTGGACATTCCAATGGATATGCCAGATTAGGTACATAACAAAGGGGGCATTGTAGTCAATGATAGGTCTGATGAATGCTGAATACAGTGGAACAAAGACTTCCTTGGACTTAGATGCCATACCTGTGTTTATAAGTTGCACAACATAGAAGGATTTCCTCAGTACTGTAGACACATGATGGTCAAAGGCTAGATTACTATCTATGTGTGTCCCTAAGCCATTGGCTACTGGGTCATCTCTAAGGGGTGTGTTGTTAATATGATAGCTACCAAAGGTAGATGACTTCCCAAAGGATACTATTATGCATTTCTTGGCATTTAGTTTTAGTCCATGGCTCTGACATCAGTTGTTTATCTGTATCAGCCCCTCCTGGAGAACATTTGTGTCAGTGTGGGATTCAATGACAGCTCCTAATTTGCAATCATCTGCAAATTTAGTCAGCCAGAGACCACTAACATTGGCCTTGACTTCAGAGAAGTAAATGACAAAAAGAAGTGGTCCAAGGACTGATTCCTGAGGGACTCCACCTCTGACTGGCCTCTTTGTAGAAGTGGACTCCCCGATTCTAACTTCCTGGGACCTGTCTATGAGCCAGTTAGCTATCCACAGGGTGACATATGAGTTTGTACCTAACCTTTTTAGTTTGTCAACAATGCCCGAGTGGGATATTGTGTCAAATGCCTTGGCCAGGTCAAGGTAGGCAGTGTGAACCATTTTGCCCTCATCCATTGCTTTGTGGACCTTCTCAAAGAAATCCTACAGGTTGAGTAGGCATGATCTGCCCTTGACGAAACCAAACTGAGTTGGGTCCAGTGTCTGGAGGTTTACTACATCACTATTGATCATTTCCATGATAATTCTTTCCATGGCTTTACATTTAAGACTAGTAAGACTTATGTTTTTCGGATATGCAGGAAGTCCATCTGAGTGGGATCTGACAAAGTTCCAGAGGGCCTGATAGGTCATGTTTCATGCTATTTAGAAGGCATCCTGGGATATTGTCTGGGTTCATTGATGCAGTGTCCCCTAGTGCTAGTAGGGGAAGTTATATTTGATGGTGTTTCCTGGGTTGAGGTTGAGGGGTGAGAGGGGTAAAGTTCTAGATGAATTTGTTGGTCAGCAGGTTTGCTGTATCTTCTGGCTCAGTATACGTGGCTCCACTAACAATGAGCTCCACACATAATTGTGTATTGCCTTTGAGGTTGTAAACATAGCTAAAGAATGCCTTGTGGTTGTCCTTGGCCTGAGAGGTCCTCTGAGTTGATTATTTAGTTTGATGAGAATGCTTTTTATCCAGCTTGGTGCTACACCTCTTACATTTTGCCATGATTTTCTTCCTTCTGTTATACAGACTACTGATGTTGTAATTCCACAAGGGTGGCTTGTTTTTTGAGTTAGTTATGTACTTCTTCGTAGTGGGTACAGCTGCCTCTATGAAGTTATTAACATACTTGTACAGAGTTTCTGTGAACAGTTCCATATAAGACAGCAGTGTTCTCAGGGTTTATGGAGATTTGAAATTTTGCCAGATTATCACTTAATAGTACAGAGTTGGCTTTAGAGTAGTTCTTGAACATTCCAGGGTTAGCTGGGTTTCCATGTTTTATTTTTACTTCAAAGGAGACTATTTTGTTGTCTACTGTACCAGACAAGACATTACACTAATGGGTGTGCAGCACTCTCCCATATTAGTGAGGACTAGATTTGGTATGTTTGAACCCCTGGTCAGTGTATTCATAATCTGGTCCAGGGAGTTTGTATTTACAAAATCCAAGGATCTATGTGCCTGTACATTTGGTGTTGTATATGATTCCTAGTTAATAGTGGGGTAATTAAAGTTGCCCATGAATATGGTATTAGGTTAGATGGTGAGTGTTTCCAAATATGGGTCATAAAAGGGGACCTATATTTTGCAAGGAAGTGGTATGGGATTTTGTCTATGGTGATTTGAATGTGGGGATGCTCAAGTGCATTGTCCTGTTTGAACAGTCTTAAGGTATATTTATTTTTTATGTAAATCAAGACATCTCCACCTTTAGTATCTGTCTGTGTAGTAGCCTGTCTAAATGTGTGGAAGGCATTGTAGCCTTGCATTGCCGATGTATTCTCTGCAACTTTAAACCATGTCTCAGTGACCATTCAGACGTCAGCATTCTGTAGGACAAGGAGAGCATGTAGGGGGTGGAGTTTTTTTTTGTTTAGACTCCTGCATTAAGCAGTAACACCTTTAAATTTTCTTGGTTTTGCTTTGCTATATCAGAAGTACTTCCAGTTTGGCATTGCCAAAAAAAGTGCTATTGGGGAGTGTGAAGATATGTGAAGGCTGTCAGCGTAGCTAGATAGGATTTTGTAGATAATTCTGTCACTTGTAAATATTAATGTAAACCACATGCTTGTTCCCTTTGTTAAATGCTGATCTTCAAAAATGTAACCACAGTGCACTCAGCTGGAGGAAAGCTGATAAGTCAAGCATGGTATAATTGTTTGATCTCAAAACTCAGAGCCGAGATGTCTGGATGAAGGAATTATTGCTATTGTTTTGAGACCAGAGTTAATTGCTAGAATTTGCATGTATAATGTATTTTATTGCTGTAGCTTCCTGACCAGGTGCAAGATCAAAAGGGCTGCTGAACTCTGAGTTTCTGTTAGCCTGGGGAACCAGAGGGAAAAAATGATGTAATCTGAAATGAGTCAGTAGTACTGTGTTATCAGTTTAAGGACAGAGAGACTCGGGACATTTGGCATTTATCTTCAGAACATCCAACATCACCAGCACTGCTTTGCTCTATATGTAAGTTTATTTTTAAAACTGTGATTGCTCTTAGAAATAGCTAGGAAATAGGAAGATTAGACTAGTTGTTTTCTGTAATGATGTCAGAACTTTTCTACTGTATTATTTTAAGCATTTCTCTGTGATCTCTAAATTCTTGACTAGCACTGTGTAGTAAGAAGTATTGTCTTGTGTTTTTATTATTTATTATTAAATATTTCTAAACCTTTCAACTGTGGCTGTTTTATGTAGAGATAGTTTAAGCTCTAGAATACATTGCATGTTTATAGTGATACTCTACAAAGTCATTCCAATAGTCTTGCTGTTCAGTCACACTTACCAGTTGAATAATAATATTGGACAGTAATAATTGGAATCCCTTTAGTAAGGGCCTTTTTAGTAGCTGATAAGTAAGGGTCCTGGTGGCAGTGATTACTACCTTATAGCCTGGACAGAAGGAGCACAGCTAGTGAACCTGTGCCAGCCTTCCCCAGGAGTGTCTGTGTGGTTGCATGTAAATCATATCTCAAAGTGTGTATGTGTTTGTTTCAGCTACTTGGGCAGGGACATGAGTCACTGGTTGGTAAGAGAAAGTGCTAGGAGGACTTGGCTTGGGACCCTGGCTAAGGACCCCCACTCTATAACTGTGCCTATGGGAGTCTTATTGGGGATATGGAGAGAAAGGGAGAAACCAGCCCCAGACTGACTGTGATCTCTATGTGCTCTTAAGGGAAATTGTACTTTACTGTTGGTGTATTTGTTATCCTTCCCAATCTGGACATTCCTCACTAGTGTTAGTGGTGAGGACTGAGGTTCATTGATTGCTGGGCCAGTACACGGGCGTCACATATTTATTGTTTGCCAGTGGTGGGATATCCACACCACATATTAATTGGTTGGCAATTGGCTTGTAGTGGTGTGGATAGTGAATTCCTGCAGCTTGTGTACAGTGATCACTGAAGGTGTTTTTGTACTGTAAATCAGCCATGCAGTGAATATTCAGAGTTCAGGTCACAATTGTTTTATTTCTTTTGTTAGCTTAGTTAGTCAGGGAGAGCAGGCAAGCATGTCAGCAGAGGAATACAGAAAGCTGACAAGGAGCCAGCTGGCTGAGATGTGCCAGGCTAGGGGACTGGTGCATGGAAACCTGACTAAGGCAGACATGATTGCAGGTTTTGTCACAGCTGCATCCAAAAACAGCAACCAGGAGGATGATCAGACTAGCCGTGGAGATGTACAATACTCAGGGAATGGACAGCTTAACCTTTGTGCAGAGGACTTAAAAATCCATCTGGAGCTAAAAAGTCTTGAGTTGGAGGCCAGGCATTTGGAAATGGAAGCTGTGGAAAAGGAGTGGCAGAGGCAGCATGAAAAGGAGATGCTGACTCTTTGCCAGAGTCATGGAGGTAATGGGGAAGCGAGTAAATGGACCCCAGAAGCACAAAAGGTCAGTAAATTTCTTCCGCAGTTTACAGAGGGGGATAATTTTGATAGTTTTATTCATATGCTTGAGAGGGTATGTAAACAGCATGATGTTGACGAAAGGCTCTGGGTATGGTTTCTGACCCCCTTACTCCATGGTAAAGCTGTAACTGTGCTGTCTAAATTAACTGATCCTGAATGTTTTGATTATACTGTGGTTAAGAATTGCTTGTTAGAATTTTTTAAGCTAATACCTGAAACTTATAGGAAAAAGTTTTGTGAGCATAGACGCCAGGCAGATGAAAGTGTGTGTGAATATGTTGCTGAACTGAGCGCTTAGTTTCATAGGTGGGTGAGTGGATGTCAAGTCACCACTTTTGAAAGGCTGGCAGACTTTTTGGTGAGGGAACAAGCCCTTAGCACTTTGCCTGAGGACATGATGATCTGGTTAGCTGATAGACAATGTGCTACTTCAGATGTGTTGGGGAAGAAGGGAGACCTATACCTATCAAACAGGGCATCCCTGCACAGGAAAGGGGCCCCTAGTACTGCTCATGGGTCTAAAGGAACCTATGGTGGGCAGCCCAGACTGCCCCAACAGAATCTGCCAGTAGCAGGAGAAGCCACTAGTCCAGGTACACATCCAGGACCTAGGGTTAAATGTTTTGAATGCAACCAGTGGGGCCTTGTGGCATACAGATGTCCATGGAGGCAAGGTGGGGAACAAAAGGTGAGAGAGTCAGTAAGTGGAAAAGACAAAATGCCAATAGTAGGTTGTCTTGAGACAACAGGAGTACCGAACTACCATCTTGCAGATGTCCTGATAGGGAAGGAGTTTGATAAGGCAGTACTATGTGTTAATGCAGTTACACGCAGTCAGGGTTTGAGACAAGCATGTGGGTCTGGTAGCCTGGGGGAGACCCAGACAGACCACATACTTGCAGCTAGGGCTGGTGAGGTGGTTACTTCAGGGAGGAAGCTACGCTGTAGCAGTGAGACTGAAGTTGGGCCACAGCTGCTTGTGGGTACTGATGTTCCCTTGAACAGAGTGACTGCAAAGGTAGAGGTGAGTAGTAGTACCCAGACTGATAGTGAGGCACCGCTGTCAGAGGATACCAGACTTCCTGTGGAAGGAGAGCTGGGAAGAGTTACAAAGAGAGAGTTGAGACAGGCTCAGCTCTCAGACCCTACATTGCAAGGCCTGAGGCAGGTAGCTAGGGAGGCACCTGATTCTCAAGGGAAGGGGGAATCTGTATACTGGGACAAAGGTTACTGTATAGAGAGTGTACCCCTGAGGGAAGGCTAGAAGATGAGAGGGCACAGCAGTTGGTAATGCCTAGAGCCTACCATTTGGCACTTCTAGCCATAGCCCATGATATTCCCTTTGCAGGTCATATGGGCATAAAACATACAAAGATACGTATTATGCAGAACTTCTACTGGCCTGGAATTTCCAGAGATGTAACAGGGTATTGCAGAACCTTTGAGCAATGCCACAAGGTAGGCAAAGTATGAGACAAAGTGAGAGCTCCTTTGATGCCTGTGTCTGTAATTGAGGAGCCATTTCAGAGGGTAGCTATGGATATTGTGGGGCCTCTGAGTACCCCAAGTTCCACAGGGAAAAAGTATATCCTAGTGGTAGTAGATTATGCTACAAGATACCCTGAGGCATTGGCTTGGTCCTCCATTGAAGTGGAAAAGGTGGCAAATGTTTTGTTAGAGATTTTCAGCAGGGTAGGTTTCCCAAAAGAAATACTGACTGACAGAGGTGCCAATTTCATGTCAGACCTGCTGGCTTGTCTGTGGAAGTACTGTGAGGTGAAGCACCTGAAGACCACCTCCTACCATCCTCAGACTAATGGTCTGGTTGAGAAGTTAAACTCTACAATCAAGTCCATACTACGGCATCTGCAGACCAGTTTAAGAGGGAGTGGGACAAATATTTGCCCCATCTGTTGTTTGCTTACAGAGAAGTTCCCCAGGAATCTACAGTTTTTTCATCCTTTGAGTTGCTGTATGGGCATAGGGTGAGGGGACCTCTAGATTTAATTTGAGATGAGTGGGAAGGTGAGTGTGAAGCTCACAAGGAGCCTGTTGTGGCATATGTCCTAAACCTCAGGACAAGGCTCAGGAATCTCATAGGCTTGGCCCAGGAGAACCTGGCAGAAGCCCAATGACAGAAAAAGGTATGGTAGGACAGGAATGCTCAAGCTAGAGAGTATGCTTTAGGGCAGGCAGCAGGTAATGGTTCTCATTCCTGTCAGACATAACAAGCTGCAAGCAGCTTGGGAGGGGACCCTACAAGGTGGTAAGAAAGGTAAGTGATGTTAACTAAAAGATGGAACAGCTAGGCAGAAGGTAGGGACACAAATTCATGATGAAACCTTACCAGGATAGGGAGGCCCTTGTGCTGAGTATTTGCAGTGGATTGCAGGAGGAGTCTGAGGAAAATCTGGTGACTGAACTCCTCAGTGAGACTCGGACTGACACCTCAGTGGAAGGGGTGGCAATGTCCCAGCAGCAATTTCCTACCCAGATTCGAGAAATCCAAGCAGTGTTACAGGAGTTTAGGGACATGCTCACTGGGAAACTAGGGTGCACCCACCTGGTACAGCACCAGGTGGATACAAAACCTCAAAGGCCTATTAGGCAGGCCCTTTTTAGGGTGCCTGAGAGAGTCACACAGACTCTTAGGGAGGAGATACAGGAGATGTTGGAATTAGGGGTAATTCAAGAGTCCAATAGTCCCTGGGCCTGTCCAGTGGTGCTGGTGCCAAAGAAGGATGGCAGCACTAGGTTTTGTGTGGACTACAGGAAATTAAATAGTCACAAAGAGTCAGATGCTTTTCCCATGCCTAGGACATATGAGGCCCTAGAGCAGCTGAGTGGGGCTAAGTATCTTTAGAACCATTGATGTTACCCAGGGCTACTGGCAGGTGCACTTGATGCCCAGTGCTAGAGAAAAGCCAGCCTTTGTGACTCCTTTTGGCTTGTATGAGTTCACAATGATGCCCTTTGGGATGAAAAATGCCCCAACAACTTTCCAGAGGCTGGTAGATCATATCCTAGCAGGAGCAGGAGGGTTTGCCCTTGCTTACCTAGATGATATTGCCAGCTACAGCCATTCCTGGTAAGAACACCTTCAACATGTCAGGGAGTTGCTGGGCAGACTGCAGAGGGCAGGGTTGACCATTAAGCCCAGAAAATGTCAGGTGGGTATGGCAGAGGTCTCCTACCTGGGACATAGAGTGGGGAGTGATAAGATCAGGCCAGAACCTGCCAAAGTGGAAGCCATTCAGGCATGGCTTGCATCTGTTACCAAAAAGCAGGTGAAGGCATTTTTAGGGACAACAGAGTACTATAGAAAGTTTGTCCCCAGTTATAGTATCATAGCTGCTCTCCTCACAGACTTGACAAGGAAGAACAGGCCAAATAAGGTAGTGTTGACCCCAGCATATGAGCAGGCATTCCAGAAGCTTAAAGAAGCTTCGGGAGGACCCCCTGTGTTAGCCAGTCCAGATTACAGTAAAGAATTTGTTGTACAGTTGGATGCTTTGAACCATGGGGTGGGGGCTGTACTTAGCCAGATTTCTTCAGAGGGAGAAGAGTACCCAGTGGTTTATCTCAGTCGTAGGCTCCAACCCAGGGAGGAATGCTATGCAGCTGGAGAAATGGAATGTCTAGCCATAGTGTGGGCACTGCAAAAACTTCAGCCTTATATGTATGGAAGAAAATTCACTGTAGTTACAGACCACAACCCCCAACATGGTTACACAGAGCCAGCCAGCAAAATGCCAAGTTACTAAGGTGGAGCCTAGGGTTGCAAGCATATGATATGTCAGTGCAGCACCACATTGGGATTAGCAATGCCAATGCAGATGGGCTCTCAAGACAGGGAATGGGGTAAGGTATACTCAGATAGACCTAACCCTCTCAAGAAACATTTCTCAAGGGTCATTAGAAAAACTAGCTTGAGTTCCCCGGGGGGGGGGGTAGATATGTGAAGATATGTGAAGGCTGTCAGCCTAGCTAGATGGGATTTTGTAGATAATTCTGTCATTTGTAAATATTAATGTAAGCCACATGCTTGTTCCCTTTGTTAAATGTTGAACTTCAAAAATGTAACCACATTGCACTCAGCTGGAGGAAAGCTGATAAGTCAAGCATGGTATAATTTTTAATCTCAAAACTCAGAGCCGAGATGTCTGGATGAAGGAATTCTTGCTATTGTTTTGAGACCAGAGTTAATTGCTAGAATTTGCATGTATAATATCTTTTATTGATGTAGCTTCCTGACCAGGTGCAAGATCAAAAGGGCTGCTAAACTCTGAATTTCTGTTAGCCTGGGAACCAGAGAAATAATGATGTAATCTGAAATGAGTCAGTATTTATGTGTTATCAATTTAAGGATAGAGAGACTCAGGACATTTGGCATTTGTCTTCAGAACATCCAACATCACCAGCACTGCTTTGCTCTATATGTAAGTTTATTTTTAGAACTGTGATTGCTTTTAGAAATAGCTAGGAAATAGGAAGATTAGACTAGTTGTTTTCTGTATTGATGTCAGACCTTTTCTACTGTATTATTTTAAGCATTTCTCTGTGATCTCTGAACTCTTGACTAGCACTGTGTAAGTATTGTTTTGTGTTTTTATTATTTATTATTAAATATTTTAAACGTTTCAACTGTGGTTGTTTTATGTAGAGATAATTTAAGCTCTAGAATACATTGCATGTATATAGTGATACTGTACAAAGCCACTCCAATAGTCTTGCTATTCAGTCACACTTACCAGTTGGATAATAATATTGCACAGTAATAATTGGACACTTTTTAGTGAGGGCCTTTTTAGTAGCTGAAAAGTAAGGGTCCTGGTGGCAGTGATTATGACCTTATAGCCTGGACAGAAGAGGCACAGCTAGTGAACCTATGCCAGCCTTCCCCAGGAGTGTCTGTGTGGTTGTATATAAATCATATCTCCAAGTGTGTATGTGTGTGTGTCAGCTACTTGGGCAGGGACACAAAGTACTGGTTGGACAGAGAGAGTGCTAGGAGGACTTGGCTTGGGACCCTGGCTAAGTGGCTAAGGACCCCCTCTATAGCTGTGCCAGTGGGGAGTCTTATTGTGGATCTGGAGAGAAAGGGAGAAACCAGCCCCAGACTGACTGTGATCTTTGTGTGCTCTTAAGGGAAAATGTACTTTACTGTGGGTGTATTTGTTATCCTTCCCAATGTGGATGCCCCTCACTGGTGTTAGTGGTGAGGATTGAGGCTCCTTGATTGCTGGACCAGTGCATGGGCATCACAGGGAGGACAATGTTTTAGCTAATATTCAAAAGCCTAGAGGGGAGAGGTGCTGACAATCCCTGCCAGAGCAGCATGGTCTGTTGACCATCTCCTTTCTTGCTGACAAATATTGTACCGCCTTAGAATGTCTCCAGAAACAAAGCCAATTATTAAAATCAGTCATCTTCTGTTCGTATTGTGGCATCATCCTTGGAAAAGGCAAAATGCTGCTCAATGCTAGGTTCATGCCAGCCTTGGATACATATTCTGAGAGCTCCATGATGTATCTCTTAATTTAGTCTAGAGAGGTACATCTCAGGTCATTTACACTCACATGGACTACGAATGAGTCATACTGGCACTTGTGGCCCAATGACTTAATTGCATGCATAATGTGTCTTATCCTGGCCCCTGATAAGCAACTGACCATGACTTTCTCCTTAATCAGCCTGGTGAAAGGGACATCAGTGTGTCTCACAATGCAGTCTTCAATGAACAGAATGTTGGATTTTGTCATGGCTTGCCTTATGGGATTAGAAGCAGAGGCTCCATGAGATGTGGATGTGAATGTTGTTTTGAAAGCGTGTATTTGGGGCTGCCGAGAGTATTTGTTACATGTAGTTTGTTTCCGAGGTCTTTGAGGTTTAGGAGGGTTACATTTAAGTGCCTCATCATATGTGAGTCTATGTATTTGCTTTGAATTGTGTGTGATGGGTGCAGCATGTGCACTATTGACAACCTGATTGTCATTAGGAGTGCTTTTATATGAGAGCTTTGCCTCCAATGACATTGTGAAAATATATCTCTCACATACCATATCAGTTTGTTTGAGAATTAGCTGGTCGTCGGTAAACATGATGCAATTTCTACATTGCCTCAAGATGACATATCCACCAAGTTGGTAACAAAGATGGTGGAAAAGTTCATATCCATGGTAACAGGCCCTTTTTATTGATGAGATGATTGTAATGAGAATATAAAGTGATGTCAGGTATATCTGGTTTGCAACTCTGGGGGCAGTGCCTGTCACTGCAAACTAGTTGCCCTCTGTACAAGTTGTCTTGTATGTGACTACTACTAGTGTTGGTCTCACCACAGCTTCACACTGTTGGGATACAATGCTTCTTTTGCTTGTTTTCACCAGAAGCAAAGCAGTAGCATCAATTCCAAGATAAGAAGCAGGCTACAGGCTCCTTGGTGATCAATAGTCTTGTCCCAGATGATGTAAGAGTCTATAAGCTTTTTGTAGCCTTTTTCTGGTAGATGACTTGAATAGCAACAAGAGCAATGTGCAATATCCAACACAGACACTCACTGCCCAATCAGAAACAGTCAGGAATCAATGCAATCTGCTCCTTCTCACACCAGGAGCAAAAATACAAGCACAAATTCCAAGCTGCCACCTATGAAGCAGTTATCAGGCTTTCTGATGATCAGCAGTATTCTCTTGTATTCAAATGAGACACTGAAGCTCTGGGACGGGCTCAAGTTGTTTATTGTACAGAAACACATCAGGAGCTGTGACTGGAATATATATTTAAGCTAACTGACTGACTCATTACTTCAAACACATTGGCATGTGCATCTCCATTCGTGCCTGCATTCACTCTGACTATACAAAATGGCATTGATCTTGCATGTGCTCAGTAGCTTATATGTGTGTGCTATCTCGCTATAGTGGCTGACTAGGTACAATGCACACAATGATCTACATGCTTCCTCTTTCATTTGTTTGACGTAATAGGAGAACAAGACATTTTACATGCTAGGTATCATATCAACATTTAACAACAAATAAATTGAAGTCTAAGTTGCTGTGTATCTTGGAATGGTCACATAAAAACTTTGACTGGTTATCAACAGGGACAGTCTCTGGGGATTCTTTTACAATTGGAACTTTTGGGATTACATCAGGATTATTTGATGAAAGTACACTGTCTTCTGGAATTCAAACAAGTGTAGTCACTCTGAGAAATAGAGTCTTTGGCACAGGCAATCTGCTGTGTCACTGGTTTGGAGACTGTTAGTATGTGTCTTCGATTCCTTCTGAAATCCATTCCATCAGATTGTACAACGTAAGATCTCAGTTCTTCACAAATATTTTTGACAATTCCCACTCAGTCATGTCCTTTAGATGTCTGCATTCTCACAATGTCACCATGTTTTAATGATCTGAGGGGTTTGCCGGATTTATAGTAGTACAATTTTTGTGACTGGCGTTTTTTCAAAAGTTGAGCTTTGACCATTCTGTTGTTCTTTACAATTGGTGCTAAAAATTGTTTACTGATCAAAAGAGTTGTTATAGGCTGTCTGGACATCAGTCTCTGAGCAGGTGAACTAAGCAAATTATCTCAAGGAATGGTAATGAGATTAAGTAGGTTAAGAAAAACATTGGTGCCATCTCTCCTGGATTTCTCCAGTAAACATTTTGCACTTTGAACTGTATGCTTAGCTAATCCATTGGACTGTGGATACTCAGGACTACTAGTAATATGGACAAAGTCCCAAGACTCAGCAAAATTCTTGAACTGATGACTTGTAAACTGTGCACCAATGTTAGATACGACTTTGTGCAAATTACCATGAACAGAAAAATGTCTCTTCAATTTCATAATGACAGTGGTGGAGGTTAAGTTAGGAAGAAGGTCTTTTTCTAACCAATTCAAATAATAGTCTACTAGCACTAAGTAATGCTGATCATTCCATTCGAAAATATCAGTAGCAACCGTTGACCATGGTAGTTCTGGAATCTGGTTTAGCTGAAGTGGTTCTTTTTGTTGGTGTGATTTAGTACTGTTGCAAATAGAACATGCTAGAGTTTCCTTCTCTATATCTTTTGACGTAGAAGGCCAAAATACTATGCCTCTTGCCCTTCTTTTGGTTGAATCAGTACCCGGGTGACTGTCATGCAAAATTTTGATACATTCCTTTGTAATGCTTTAGGAATTACCACTTTAGGACCTTTCATGATGATTCCATCTTCCATCATGAGCTCGTCTAGGTAAGGAAAATACTTCTGTATGTCAAGTGGTAAATTAGTTTGTTATGCTGGCCATCCTTGACTGATAACATGTTTCAGCTTCTGAAGAACTGGGTCTGAAACTGTATGAGTTCAGTGTTCATCAAGACGTGATGAAAAATTTCTGACTTCCATGACTTCAAAGTTTGCTTTCTCATCATCATGCTGTTCTGTTGTTAGTCTGGGTAATCTTGACAAAGCATCAGCAAGGTATAGAAATTTGCCTTTTATACAGACAATATTGAAATTGTAGTTTTGCCATTTTAACATCATGTGTTGCAAGAGTGCTGGGGCTGTATGTATTGGCTTTTTCAGGATTGTCACTAGAGCTTGGTAATCAGTCTCTATTTGAATAGCTTTGCCATAAATATAATCACTGAACTTCAAACAAGCGAACACTACAGCCAAAAGCTCTTTTCCAATTTATGCATACTGCTTTTTGGTTTGAGTTAAAGTTCTGGATGCATAGGCTACTGGTATGCCTTCTTGAAGACATGCTGCACCAAGACCATACTTTGAAGCATCACATGAAAGAATTACAGGTTTGTGAACATCATAGTATCTCAATGTGGGTGGACTGGCAATTTTCTGTTTCAGAACATCAAATGCTCTTTGGTGTTGTTCCAACCAGGGCCAGTTTACATTTTTGCATGTCAACTCATGTAGCTGTGCTGAAAGCTCACTGAGGTCTGGGATGAACTTTCCTAAATAATTGACCATACCAAGTAAACATTGTAAAGATGCTTGCTTAGATGGATCTGGTGGTAAGCCATAACTGGTAAATAAATTACCCACATAAGTAGCTTCTTTCAATTTGAATTTACAGTTCTGAGGATTCAGTTTAAGATTTACTTCATGAGCACGGTCTTTCTCGAGGTTTCTGTCATGTTTGACTTCATCATTGCCCCCTACGGTAATGTTGTCTACTATGATAGCACATGGATAATCTGAAAAAAATTAGTTCCATTGCACACTGAAATACATCACTGGAAGAATTTATTCCAAATGGCATTCTCAGGAATCTGATTCTACCAAATGGTGTACTGAAAGTGGTTAACAATGAAGATTTGTGATCCAGCAAAATTTGCCAATATGAACTTTTTGCATGTAAGACAGAAAAAAACAGTGGTATTTGGCATGAGCGGCTACTTTTTCTCCTGTGTACATTGGATGATGAGGACATTTAAGCCCTTTGTTTAAATCTCTCGGATCAATACATATTCGAGTATCATCTGAGCTTTTCTTATGAGGTACGACCATGGAAGATACCCATTCAGTCGGTTCTTTTACTGGAGTTAGAACACCTAAATTCACCATTTTGCCAAGCTCTGCTTTTACTTTGCTCTGCATTGCTACTGCAACCTTCCTTGCTGGTCTGACAGCTGGGTTTACTTCATAGTTTAACTTCATAGAATATGTGGCTGGAAGTTTGCCAAGCTCATCTTTAAAAATATCAGCATATTCACTAAAAATATTCTGTGTAAAACTATAGTGGATGTTCAGATGTATATGGCGGACCTCTTTATTAAAGGAAATCATTCCCATTCTCAAACTGTCCTTGAGGCCTAACAGTGACTGCTTGTGTCTTTTGACTATGTAAAATTGCAAGTTATGGCTGTTTCCAGCAGAATGGCATGAAAGAATTACTGCGCCATCAGTTTAAATCTGTTCACCACCATAAGCAACTAGTCTTGCACAATTTGCTGAATCAAGTTTCTCACCATCTTTTACTTTGGCAAACATTTGTGCTGATATAACATTGCACTTGGATCCAGTGCCTACTTTAAGCTCTACATATTTCCCATTAATTAAAACAGTACAAAAAGTTTCACTCTTTGCTGCCAAGCGATAATCTACTGTGTTAACTGTTTCATCACTCAGAGGCACCATCAACATAGAAAGTTTGCTCATAGCTCTCTATAAAATCTACTTGCTTCTTCAGATGCTGGCTTTTAATAAAAGTATATGCCACCTTAGGCTTGCAAAGCCTTTTGAAATTATTACACTTTTTACATTTGTGACATTGCTGACCAAAAGCTAAGCACTTCTCTCATTTAGGTTCATGACTGATTCCACAATTATGACAGTTAAGAATAAGGTTGGGTGTTGTGGCTCCATTTGGTTTATATTTCTTTTTCATCATAAGTTTCTGACTTATACTATCAACATTCATACTAGCAGATACTCCATGCAAGTTTTGCTCATTCATAAGCATATTTGTATGGTTTTCTGTAAGCTCATATAATTGCCAAATATCTATGGCTTTGCTCAACATTAAATCACTGTCTCAAAGCAAAGTCTTTCTCACTGAATCATTATTAAATACCAAACACAAGCCTGTCTTTTATCAACTCATCTCTCAGATCACCAAATCTTCACATTTTTGCTTTATTTTTCAAGTCAGTAATATATGCGGCTATAGTTTCACCAGCCTTTTGATTTCTTTTGTAAAACATGTGCCTTTCCATTGTAATATTTGTTTGAGGGTTACACATTTCTCTAAATTTACATTTTAAGCACTCAGGGTCTTCCTGCGTTTCAGTCTGTATCACAATATGGTGGTTCTCCCCCTCACCTGCATACATGACAGGTGCATACACAAATGAAGAATTACGCTCAATGACGTCCAAGCCAGATAAACTGAGAAGTATGTATGCCTTTGTATGTGTGTCTTTATCAGAAAATGCAGCCTGTATGAAAATATCATATTCTTGCTCAAACACTCATCAATTTTCAGAAATATTATTATCAAGCACCAGCAATCCAGCTCTGTGAAATCCCTCTGCCATAACAACAAAATTAGTTTAAATATAAGCGTAGACCAGGTACTTGTAATTATGCTCAAATGCACAACAATCTCTCTGAAAAGGCTTTACTTTAACACTGCAAATACTGTGAACACTCCAGACACTTTGGATACTTTGAAAAGTTTTAATTAATGTGAAAAAGTAGCAAATTGTAAAAAAAAATGAGGTTGTTTTAGCCTTTTCATACATTTTAACACCTTTGTATTTATTTTTAATACTTTTATCAGTATGTTGCAATTTCAGATATTTTGTATATCTTGGTAATTATTTTGAATGTTTTGAATGCTTTGCCACTTATTCGGCGACTGAAAAAATCATGTAAAAGAGTTTACTTATGTTTGAATAACCACTGACCTGATTGTGAGTTGGCTCCTGTATATTCCTCCACTTCCAACTGAATGCCTCATGGTTTGTAAGCTGCTTTAGCTTTGGATCCCATTCTGACACCATGTTGCCTGTCTCTTTTATTCAAATGAGACACTGAGGCACTGTGATGGGTTCAAGTTGTTTATTGTACATAAACACATCAGGAGCTGTAACTGAATATATATTTAAGCTAACTGACTGACTCATTACTTCAAACACACTGGCATGTGCATCTCCATTCATGCCTGCATTCACTCTGACTATACAAAATGGCACTGATCTTGCACATGCTCAGTAACTTATAGGGAAGTGCTATCTAGCTACAGTGGCTGACCAGGTACAATACACACAGTGATCTACACCTATGCCCCTTCTCTCACTAGGAGCAAAATAGAAGCAATAATCCCGAGATGACTACTGAGCAGTAGAATGTGGGGTCTCTAATAATTGGGGGTCCTGGACTACATGTTGCAGATTATAAAGGTAATAATCCTGAAAACAGCTTTGACATCTAGGAACAAAGTTCAAACTATAAACCAATTTGCTCTTCCTGTCCTAACTTACAGTTTTGGAGTGACTGACTGGCCCCAAAAGGTGTTGGATAGATTATACAGGAATACAAGAAGGATGCTTCATGCTCATCAAATGATTTATAAAAATCAGATCATACCATGATTATATGTTCCCCATTCAGAAGGAGGTATGGGCCTCCTTGAAATTGATTACATGTATAGATCTGTAATCGTGGGACTGCATACATTATCTGCTGACCTCACAAGACCCAAACATAGTGAAAGTTTTGAAACATAAGGAGAATAAATCAAAGATGACTTCCCTGCTTAGTCTAGCAGAAGCATATTGGCATCAAGTGGGAATGGAAATCAAACCAGAGGTACATAAAAATCAGGCAGCAACTGAATGTGCCAAAAATCAAAATAAAGAATATAAGGTGAAGGATCAGACGAGAAGGCAAGAAATGTAGAAAATGCAGAAATACAGTTGCAAGTATAGAAAACTCCTGGAAAAACCTCATGTTGATCAGGATCAGATGCAGGAATGGTTAAGGAGAGGTAAATTCAACCCAGAAGATGAAAGGTTAATATTCGTGGTCCAAGATAGTGGACTATGTACACATTGGTTTACAAAGTCCATTGAACATGTGGGAGAAACAGACAAATGTAGGTTTTGTAAAACAGAATTGGAGCAAGTTACGCACCTTGTTACTGGTTGTAACATATAATGGCAGAAGGATTGTATACTGAAAGGCATAATAATGTGGCAAGATTGTTGTACTGGGGATTGTGCAAACATTATAATATTGAAGTAGCCAAAAAACACTGGAAACATGAGCCACAAGGCATCATAGAACATGATAAAGTCTACATCGCATGGGATCACACATTACCAGGAGTTCAAAAGATAGATGCGAGAAAGCCAGATATAGTAGTCCATGAAAAGAAGACAGAAGTAGCATTGATCACTGAAATCGCTACACCCACTGACTACTGTGACTTGTGTACAGAGAGACACAAAGTCATAAAATATCAGGATTTGCAGGCAGAAATGAGAGCAATGTGAAAGAAAGATAGACAGACAGTTCCAGCAGTAGTAGGAGCAACAGGTCTTATAAAAAAGAATCTAAAATCTTATTTAAATATTTTACCAATACATGTAAATCTGTGCAAATTGCAGAATGAGTTATTACTGGGCACATTGTTGGTGCTGCGAAGAGCACTTCTGGCCAAAATCAGAGACTGAAACAATACTAATTTCATGAACTTTAATCATACTTTGACTTAGGAATGGGGTCCATTCCTGTCATGGTATGAGAAACCCAAAAGATTTGGAGAAATTAAAAAAAATAAGATAGAAATATGGGTTAATATCCTAAGAGTTGCAGTGTGCACTAAACAGTTAGATATGAAAGAAGGGGTAACTTAAGCTTTAGCTGTCTAAGTGAAGAGACACCAATTTTAAAAGAATAAGATAGATTGGAAGGGATGGGCACTTTGTATTCTGGCTCTATGGAATACAATGGGATGGCCAGGGAATTTAAATATCTGAAGGGGAATGATTTCACAAAATGATAATTGTGTGCTTACTCACAATAGCCAAGGAAAGAGGAGATAGAAGGAAACATGTGGTCAAATTAACATAAGGGGCAGTCAAGTAGAAAGACAGTTAAGTTAAAAAAATACAACAGCACCACCATAGGTGAATGGGGAAAATTTAATTTCTGTGTGACTCACAAGAGGCACAAATGAGGTCTCTTTCCTAGTTTAAATATGCAATTAAAAGCAGTAAAAGCAGACTATAAGTAAAACACATTATAAAGAAAACAAACCACAATATACAAAGAAGAAGAAGGCAATGAAGCAATACAAAATATTAGAAAGCAAAAACAAACATTTCCCTCACAATAATCTATGATAGGATCTGAATGAGCTTTTCCTGTAATTATGCAGAATCATGCTGATGTTTGCTGTGACTGCTCATTGGGTCTATATCATATATTCGAAGTTTGAAAACTTTGAAAGTTAAATAATCAAATTTAAATGTTCAAAGTTTCAAACATCAAACATATGATTAAAAAAAAAAAGAAGGGGAACTTACCTGACTGTTGTAAGCAGGGAGGAAAGCCCCCCTGCACCCCCACACCCCCTGTTCTTTAAATATACCAACTCCAAGACCACACTATAACGTGGTAAAGGGAAGATTTCCCTTACTGCACTGTAGTGCGGTCTCGGAGTTGGTATATTTAAAGAGCAGGGGGTGTGGTGGGCGCAGCCCCCCCATGTGGGGGATGCAGGGGGGCTTACACCTCCTGCCTACAAGTTAGTTTTGGGTTTGTTTTTTTTTTTAATCATATGTTCGATGTTTGAAACTTTGAACATTTAAATTCGATTATTTAACGTTCAAAGTTTTCAAACTTCGAACATATGATATAGACCCCTGCTCATCTTCTTATTGTTTAGTAGCTCCTCCTGATATGATATGATAGCCTGAGCTTATGGTACACACCAAAGTGGCAAAGGGCTTTTCTCAATTCTATTCTGTCCCTAGAGACATAATAGAAAGTTAAATGCGCTTAAAGGAGAGGTTACATAAATTGATCATCTCCTTTCTCCTTTTATGTTGGACACATTTCATTTAATTAATTTTACATTTAAAGTAATAAATGAAAAAAAAAACTGCAAGCCAGAATATGAGTCTGAGTTTTATTTATTTAAGCATTTATTTTCATATAGTTTGCAGTTTGAATTTATACCAAACTTTGCCTTAATTCTATTTTCAAAATAATAAAGTTGGTGATTTACATTCTTCATGTTTTCAGCAGTCACTCTTCTGATCTGTCAACACAAACAATATACATTTAGTGCACTCTTACATAAAATTTTATAATACTGTTATCTTTTTCTTGCTTATCAGTTGATTTTTGTTTCCACAACACAATTAAAATTTAAAAGTAGTACAAACCAACATGAACAATGGAGTAATACACTTAGGAGATGTATTTGCTAACTACTGTACAATAAAAGACTTACATTATGATTAATAGCATGCAGGTTTGGTGTCCTGTGTTAGGTCTCCTAATTCATTATTACAATAATCTATCATAGCTTACTGCTCTGTTGCATTCCTTTGTTCTGAGACATGCCACGGCCTGCTAAGAGGAAAGGAAACTTTCAAACATTATTTTCCCTCACTGCCTGCAGACCTTTAGCCTTCTACTGTCACTCTAAATGTGTGTCGCCCCATTGCAGAGTTGCATCTGCTCTCAGGGCAAGAACAGACAAGATGAACTATCATCCAGGCAGAAAATGAGGTGCTGGTACCCTTACTACCTGCATGGAGGGTGATTCTATTTTGGCCCTAACTAGTCCCTGAATGGCTGATGTGAGTGCTGAGGTCAGCAGAAGGGTTGACAAGGCCTTTGCCTTGCACTTGCATTTCCCTGTCCACATGGTCAATGAGGGCTGTCAGTTCATCAGCTGCTTGTTACAGCAAGCGTCTGTTCCCATCTTCCTGCCTTTTGGTACCAGCAAAACCTCACTTACTGGTGGTGATTGCAACAGACTGGAAATCACTCCTTTCTCCCCATAGGGCAGGTGAGAGAGTGTTAGCCACTTACTACCTCCCACCACTACCTTGTTCCCCAAGTTCCTGTACTACTATTTGAACTCGGGTCATCTGTGTCAGGCTGGCCTTTATCCTTCTATACCATGGAGTTGGAGAAAGAACTTGCAAACATCACCTACATTTATGAGCTACCAAAAGGGCATAAGATAAGCAATTGCACTGAGACCACATTTAAAGAAAGAACCAATGCTAGTGGGTGTCCCTTGATTTGAACAATATGTTCTGAAATGCCATGAAGGCAGCCACTCTGCTGGAATGCAGACTAATAGGACCCTTTTTCAATTCAAATTGAGAGGCGTGACATTGTCTAGGCTGTTCATAGCAAGGGTAGAGAAATGCTGTCTTTGCATGGCCACACAGTTAGGAGACTGAAGAAATAGTTGTTGGACTCCTGAACCTGGTAGACATGTCTTTCACTGAGGATGCAGTGTAAGAAGCAACTGGTGGGAATGATCCACTTCTATAAATGTGATCACTGTGTTAGTCATGTTGTACCTTTGAAACAAGTCTGCATGAGTGGATGAAATGCCATCAGAAATGCAGAAGGTGTCAGACTGTGTAGGGCTGTTGTGGTTAGCACATCATTTCTGTACTGTGATGAAGATGGGGACAGTATCTCTGGATTAGTAAGGTAGGGTTCTGTCATCCTCTTTTGAAAAAGAGGGACATGAGAATGAGTCTGATTCAAGACAAGCAGTTTAGATTTCTTCCTGGGCATATGTATAGGTATTGGAAATATGGTAGGAGTAAATCAGTCTTAGTGTTTCATGGACTTGGATAAGGTATAATTATATGAACCCTGGAATGCCTTATGGAATTTGCTAATATGGCATGGTGTTCCAGGACTGCTACTTTGTGCTGCTCCACCATGTCTTTGAAAAGAAAGTGTTGTGCCCATTTTCTTGGTGTAAAAGTCAGATTCATTTAGGGTGATATTAGAACTTCACCAGGGGCATGTTTTTGTCTTCCTTTCTGTTTATAGTATTTGGAAATCAAGATGCATATGAGGTCTGTAGATCATCCGGGTTGGAGATGTGATTTACACACTTTTGTTATTTGTAGAAGGTGATGTTCTGTTGCCAGAAGTGATTGTACTCCAGTATGCAGTAGGGTAGTTCATTGCTGACTGTAAAGAGTCTGCAGTGAAAATCATCTTGTAAAAATCAGATCCAGTGCTTCACTCTTCAGAAAGTGTGGATTTGTCTTTGCAGGTGAAGGGAAGCATTTACCACAAATGGAGGAGTTTATCTTGGGTGCTTGTATGAATGAAGGGATTCGTATCTCTTCACCTAAAGACCATTTCACTGAAACCCATTTCACTTAGACCAAATCAACTAAAGTTCATTTCACTGAAAGTTCATTTCATCTAAAACTCATTTCACTGACAAGTAGTACTCTAAGGCAAGTCAAAGGTATATGTCATTTTCCCCACTGTAGTGCGATCCTGGTATTAGTATATATTGTTAGGGGGGTGTGGGGGTGAAGCCCTCCATTTAATTTGGTTTTATGTTGTCTGGTTTTGTTTTACATTATTTGGTAAAAGTCAACTAGGTGGGGGGCAACACCCCCACCCCCCAACTATATATACTAACACCGGGATTGCATTACAGTGGGGAAAAGGACATATACCTTTGACTTGCCTTAGAGTACTACTTGTCAGTGAAATGAGTTTTATGTGAAATGAGTTTTAGGTGAAATGAACTTTAGGTGATTTGGTCTCCGTGAAATGGGTGTTAGTGAAATGGTCTTTAGGTGAAGTGATATGAATCTGAATGAAGTTAGTGGAGCTTGAGAGGTTGAGTAGCAGATAGGCACCATAAAACTATTGCTGCAGGTAAAATACCAGATTGTGTTAGGAAAGGAAGAACTAAATCATATGATGAAGCTCTCAGTCTACAAGAAAATCTCCATCTCCATCATTGCCTGTGGTCATTCATTGCTGGCAGCATCTGGCAGTTTACCTTAGAGAGTTAAGGCTATGTGCTGCAAGCAATTTCATTCTGTAGTCCTGGGTTTGATTACCCCCTCATTTCCACTTGCAAACTGACTCTAAGTGAATCACTAAACCAAATAATTTGCATCACTCCTGAAAAAGGACATGCCTATTGGGCTAATCGGTTGACAAATAATTAAAATAAAAGATAAAATAGTGATAAGGTCATGGATACAAGCAGCATAAATTAGGTTATTACACAGGGTAGTCGTGCTCAGTCACCAAGTCAGAGTGTTGAACTTGGCAGTGTTGGATGTTTTCGGAGTAGAACCACTGTTGTTCATGTGGAAGGGTGTCAGTTAAGATGATTTGTAACAATACACTGAGAAAAGGCCACAGGTCAGGAGAACAATTGAGGGTTACACCTTTCAGCTTGCCAGGGAATACCTGGGAATCTGGTAGGATGAGTTGGAGTATAGTACTGTAGATATGGAAACTTTCCCATGTTCTTCAATTTTTTTGCTGCCATGTCCCTCCATAACAAGCAGTTTAGAAAGCATTGCTGTAGATATCACTGAGTGAGAAATGGTGTGAATATTTTTCTCTAAATAATTTTTATTGAAAGCAGACACATTATAGCAGGTTTGATGCATACTTTGTCCATCAATATTACAATAATTCATCATATTTAACATTATATATTCCACACAATACCCAAAAATGTTGTATTATTATAATATCTCCCTTCTCCTTGTTATCATTCTGCCCACTACCATATTACCCCGGTATTAAAATACTAATCCATTTTACATCTCTTCTCTGACTGTTTTCCCTTTCTCTGCTTAGTCTCTCTTTCTATACTGCATACCACTTCTTTTAAATCTCTTTACCCAGCACTCGCTACTCTCACTGCTAGGTACTTTTCTTATTCATTTTTCTATCCTTTTTACCTGGAACTGATCCCCCTCAAATTTCCAAACCTCAGCTATAACCTTTTTCAGTCATTTGCCATTCGTAACATCTCCCTTCTTTCTTCTCTAATCCCTACTCCTATTTTTTATCCACTCCAAATAAGCCTTACTACCATCCCTGATTACTCTCTTTAATGCATAACTTGCTTTGTATGACTTTCACTGCATGCCATTCTTTCTGCACTACCCTGCATCCCCATCTCATATTAATATTGTCTGTTGCCTTTAAACCCAGATCTCCAGCATTGTGATTTTCCTATTAGCCATCTTCTCCTAAAATTGTTGGTGTCCCATGCCATCTATGCAGTAACATCATATTCTGATCACTCACTGGCCTGATGCCTTCTAGATCTTTGGCATTTCTCATGCTTCATCCCCACTCCCTGTTTTCATGTGCCATTTTTGTTTATCCATCTCTCATTAAGTTTATTAACACCAGTTGCTTCCTCCTTTTCCCCAAGATCACTATCTCCTCCCTCTCCTCTCCTCTCTTCTCCTCTGCTCTGCTTCTGTCTTGTTCTGACACTCTTCTTTCATATATATCTACAGCCTCCCCTTCACATAAGGTTTCATCATCCATTAATATACACTCCTGAATTCTAGCTTGTTTGCCTTCCTGCCTCCTAAACTAAAAATGCCTCAGTCCCCCCTTCCATCCTTGCATTTAACAGTCTTATCTATTTACACATTTCCTTAAACTTTTCTGGCACTTCACATTAAACTGTGCCTTCCCATATAATGTATCCAGCTGTGGTTCTGATACTACATTAAAGTTCCCTGCCCCTATTACTCGATCACCTTTCCATCTCACTTTGTCAAGTCCCTCTAAGTCATCCTGTCATTTCCTCAACTTCATTTCCATTTGGCCAATAACAGGATCACATTACTGCTCCTCTATCTTTAAAATTATCTCTACATAACTCACAGCTCCTATTCATCCCAGCTACACTGTCCTCTCATTACCATTTTCCGTCTTTTTTCACTAGTATCCCTGCCTCCTTTTGTCTGTCTTCTTGGAATGGAATCTATTCCTACCTATTTGTAGAAAAGCTTTTTTGTCCTTCCCTACTGTTCTCCCTGATAGCTTTAACTGCTGCAGGCAGGCTATATCCAGGCTTGCCCTCTTGATTTTAATTGTTCACACCCTCCACATTACAGCTTCCCACCCTACATACCCATTCCCCAATCAACTCCTCAAAAGCTAGATCCCAGTGTCTTTTGGGATGTCACATGGGTGTGTCAGCTTTCTTCCCAGACAAGACAGGTCAAAGTCACTGCCATTCATCAGTCTTGCAGCCACTTGGGTATTGCTCCATGGGTGCTTTTTCCTTTCCCAACTTCCTCATTTAGCTTTTCATCTCCTGCTTCCTCAGTCTCCATCCTCTACCTGTATTTCATACCTTCAGTATAATCCTATTCATATTTTACACCACCACTTCCCAGACATATATTATTACTTAAATAACATAGTACAGTTTTGTCAGACTGGGGCAGCAGGCAGTACTTGTATACATGTCTCTAAAATGTAGTACACTTAATAACACATAGCAGTTATCCATATGACACCTCTCAATTAATTACAGAAATGTAACTCCCGCCCCAAATTACCATAATTTCCTGTACTTCATAAACATATTTTTCCAAATTGAATTCATATTGAGTATGCACAAATTCCCAAGTCCTAACTTGATTCAAAACATTTAGCATATCCATGTGATTTATTAGCAAAGAAATGATTATATTGTTCAAACCATGTGTCTGTGACTAGCCCTTTATAATGCCCAAAGATTATCCCCTCCAGCATGTTTACATCTATTTCATAGGTAAAGTATGCCAGTCATTTCATTTGTCCATATAGGAAGCACTGGGTCAGTGTTTATAGTGGGGCTGAGCCTGGCACTTTTTGTATAAGTTAACAGGTTTGTAGCATGTTCACTATCAGTCTGTGATTACATCTTCTCCCTCTCATTTTTCATCTGTCAGTTTCTGGTATTTTAGAATCAACCTCCTCCTCCATGTCACTGCATTCTTCCATCACCTCCTCTTCCTGTGGGTCACCATAACTGGTCTATAGTAATATTCTCATCTTTATTTCAGGGTCTTTAGCAGTAATCTATCCTTTAGTTCTGTTTCCTCTCCTTCCCTTTGTGTTCTTTGGCAGGGGTACTCTATGCCCCCTATCAGGGACACAGACTGGCAACTTGGCCCTTTCCAGATTGGCAGTATACTGGCTTTCAGGAAGTGGACTCACTTGTGAAAAGAAGAGACAAGTAATCCCTAAGGAGACAGTCGGTAAAACCCCATGCACAGCTGTTGGACAGTTGTAAGGTCCATCTGTTTGTAATGGCCAAAAATGCTCAGGTAAGGGAGCCAAAAAGGGTGCAAACTCTGCATCATCAGTCTTAATAAACCACAGCAGAATACTTTCATATATATAGATGTGAAGAAATGAGGAAGTAATGGCTGTTTCTGTCGTACAAAATGATAAAGCACTACAGCACAGATGTCCCATGATTATTTGACATTTCCAAGGAGCTAGCTGGTGAAGGTGGAAGCGAGTGACACTAATCCCAGAGGATGGAGAGGGTGCTATACTTTTAGCACCAGTAGCTCCTACTGAAAGCTAGAAAGACTGCACCAGGCTGCACTGTGTCAGAGACGTGCAGTGGATTCTTCAGCAGTGGCTGTTCCTGCCAAAAGGGATGCACATATGGAAGGGTGTTTAGAAAGGGTTTGACCTTGTTTTCTCTGCTGTTCTGAAGTACACATGGCAAAGTAGCCATAGGGAATATCCAGGGTGGAATAAGAACGTAGGAGAACTCCCAAAGTATGTTCAAATGAGGCACAATTAGAAAGAAACTATTGGTTACATATGACCTGCAGTTTATCTTACAGCTACAGAAACAGAGAGAAGGTGTTGCCAAAATGGTCCTCATGTGCTTACGAAATCTAATTGTATGTTTCAGTGTAAATAGGGAGAGCACATCTTTGTGCCTTTATGTGTAGAGGGTGGAATAGCTGGTCACATGAGAACAGTAGTGGCTTTTCTTTGCAAAATAATGATTTCAGAAGATAAATTACTCTTTGGTAGACATGGAAAATTACTGTGAATCTGAAACACAAAAAGTAGATATGTGCCTGGTTGGGAAGTGACTGATACTTTGACTTAGAGACCTTTTACTCCTGTTGTGTCTCGTTACCTACTGCTTGACTAAAATATTAACATTTACATATTTGGGCAAAGGTAGCTGAACAGTTCACTGGGGTTAAAGGATGGAAGTCATATTCATTAATAAAATGATTAAGCACAAAGGTTCAAAGCAACTCCTGTTTTTTCAAGTCATAGCTTCTCTTATAAAGGCATGATACATGTATAAAAACTTTAGAAATATTTTACATGTAAGGGTTACTTTAAATTTAAACAAGAAAAATATAATATTTCTCAAGTGTAACATGAAATAGTACCTGTGTTTTGCTGTCTTCCACCTTTAGGCTTCTGTCTCTTCTCCTCCTACCACCCAACACTACAACCTGTGAGAGATGCACTTATCCAGCCAAACTGGAGGTAAAGCTCTCTCCAACCAAGAATGAACTTGACAGTCAAGAGGAGAAGGTAAACACTTGCACCACACCACACTCATCACAGTCTCACTAAATCTACACCACCAAAATCCACACATAGAAACACAAAAACATTCGCAGAGGATCTCAATAATAATCTGCTCAAGCAACAGAGACCTCCAAAGCAGAAATGCAAGCAACATCCACCACCTAACACAACCCAAATGACACATAGCCCGCAGACTCAGTGTGCCACTCAACCACAGCCAATAAGGCAAAACAACATACCCAACACACTAGTCATAGGTGATTCTATAGTCAGGCACACTGATGTCCCACTCACCAGGCTAAACAAGGAGAAGGTTACCATCAGCTGCCTGTCGGGTGCCAGGATCCACCACATAACCCATGCACTCTACAACAAGTACAAATATGACTCTGTCATTGTCCATGTTGGTGTGAATGACCTGAGACGTACCTCCCTGGACTACATGAAAAGAGACATAGAAGAGCTCTCCAATCTTGTAGCCCAGGCAGGTATGACCCTAGCCCTGAGTAGCATCCTGCCATCACCTAGAATGATACCGCAGTACAAGGACAAAATTATTGACTTCAACAATTGGCTAAGCTTCTGGTGTCATTCTAAAGGGATCCAGTTTCTCTCTGCCTGGGATGACATGGTCAACAGACCATGATGCTTTGCCAGAGATGACCTGCACCTGTCACGCCTGAGATTCTGGATACTGGCTAAGATTTTTGCCGCCCCTATAGTGCCTTTTTTAGACAAGGTTCAAATGACAAATTCACCACTGTAACAGGAACAGGCAAGCAAAAACTGAGGGTGATGCTACTCAATGCTAGAAGTCTAAATTTCAAAATGCACTCACTCGAGAATGGAGAACATCGATATCTGTGCAGTGACTGAGACCTGGTTCACGGCTCCAGACAGCACCCCTGCACTACCAGGCTATAACTCATACCACACTTTTCGCCCATGTAACCTGGACTGGAACACCAAAGGTGGAGGTGTGTCCATATTCATTAAGGATATCCACACCTCCAGGCTAGTTGCTCAGCATAATGCAGCCGAGGTTATCCAAGTGCAACTAACTCTGGGCAAAACTGCAATCCAAATTGTAGCTTGCTACACATCCCCCACCATGCCCCAGGATTCCCACTCCTCTTTTCTTGATGTACTGGAAAATATTAGGGTTCAACCAAACATCCTAATAATGGGCGATTTTAACTACCCCACTATTAACTGGGAAAACTACTCATATACCAACTCCTTAGCTCAACGCTTTCTGGAATTCATAAACTCCAATGCCCTGGATCAACTTATCCACACCCCCACCAGGGGCAATAATATTCTAGCTCTAGTCATTACCAACATGAGTGACTGGTGTTCCACACCTAAAGTCAATGCCTCATTGGTCTGATCCGACCATAAGCTAATTACCCTAGATATCCACATCCTGCCTCCACCCCCATTAAGGAAACCATGGTAAAAAATTTCTCCAAAGCCAACTTCATGCTTCTTAAGACAGAAGTGGTGAACTTCATGACACCCATGTAGATGGACAATACAGTTACGACTACTGAATCCTACACAATTGCACTTTATAAGTACTTACATGAGTGCATGGATCATGCTATCCCAAACAGAACCAATACGCTATCCTCCAAAAAAAGGAAGCCAATCTGGTGGTCCCCTGCCATAAACAAACTGTACAATAGAAGGAAGAAACTGTTGCAAAAGAGAGTAAAATCCCATGAGTGGAGGAGCTCCCTGGTGAGCCTCAGTAAGAAGATGCGATCCCTGATAAAATCCTCCAAAGCTAGTTATGAAAACAAAATCACCACTGATTCTAAAGACAACCACAAAACATTTTATAGCTATGCCAAGAATCTCAACAGCAACACTCAGATCTGCTCGGAGTTACAGCACAATGGCACTAAATATACAGACCCAAATGATATTGCCAACATCCTGGCAGATAGGTTCAGTGCTAACTTTACCCCCTCTAAAGAGCCCATCTGTATACTGGAAGAATGCAAAGTCCCTATAATCACGGCTGCATAGGTAAAAACCACACTCTCCAAAGCCAAGAACATAAAATCCATGAGACCAGACAACATCCCAGGCTGCGTTCTACACTACAGAAAGAACTGGCACCCCACCTAAGTACCATGTTCAGTCATAGCCTCACCTCAGGCTTTGTGCCTGCTGAATGACGCACAGTGCCGGTTATCCCACTCCACAAGGGGGGAGCCACCACGGACCCTGGGAACTATCGCCCAGTTAGCCTGATGAGCCTGATCTGCAAGGCCATGGAACGTATCATCATGGAACTTATAAACAAAGACATTGGTAATCTCCAAACTCTGGACCCCACCTAGTTCGGGTTTGTAAAAGGCAGATCATGTCTCCTAAACCTGATAGACTTCTTTGCAGCGGTCACCAAAGCTGTAGAAGAGGGTAAGGTAGTTCACACAGCCTATCTATATCTTGCCAAGGTTTTCAACACCATCCCCCACTCTGGAATTATAGATAAACTCACTAAACTAGGGATAAATCCCTATGTCACAAGATGGGTTACCAACTGGCTCACTGACAGAACCCACACTGTGAAAGTAGCAGACTCCAAATCTGACTTCAGACCAGTGACAAGTGGAGTACCACAGGGTTCAGCCCTGTGTCCTCTCCTGTTTGGTATCTACTTCTCTGAAGTACAGGCTAACACAGAAGGTCTTTGGCTAATGAAGTTTGCAGATGACTGCAAACTAGGAGCCATAATCGAAACTCCTAATGATGTGGACATTCTACAAAAGGGCCTCACTGAGACAGATGCCTGGTGTCAAAGCCATGGCCTCAAGCTCAGTGCCAAAAAGTGCATTGTCATCCCCTTTGGTAAAAGATCTGTACCTATGAACTACAACATAGGCAGTAGTATACTTAACACCAAAAGTGTGATAAGAGACCTTGGGACACAGGTGGACAGTAGTCTCTCCTTTGATAATCACATCGCCACAGTAGTCAGGAAATCCTTCTAGATGGCACACCTCATCACAAAAGGTTTCTCATCCAGAAAAAAAGAGGTAATTGTTCCCCTCTACTCATCACTCATTAGACCCATTATAGAGTACAATGTCTCTTTTGAAATATACCTCACAAGACATCTACAACAACTGGAAAGGCCGCAGATATACCTCACAAAGAGGATTACCAGCCTCAAACAGATGCCCTACAAAAACAGTCTCAAAAAACTCCAGCTTTACTCTGTCACATATCGCCTACTCAGAGGTGATCTCTGCCTAACATACAAAGCTATATCAAACCCAGAGCTGTTGGACATGCTCCACTTAAAGAAGTCCCAATCCCTCCGAGCTACATGCTCTAGGGACCTAAACCTTGTCACCACAATAAACAAAACATGCCTGAGGGATAGATTCCTGTCCCAGAGACTTCCCATACTCTGGAATAAACTACCTATCTATATCAAACAAAGCTCCTCATTAGTACTCTTCAAGAAAAATCTTGATGATTGGATGGGAAATAGGAAATTCACCCCGGGGATCACTTCTGTGGCTCTGCTCAACAGTGGCACAGGAAAATCATTTTCTTGGGTGGCAAAAGTCAGGGTAACTTTTTGGCTTGGCTTGTATAGGCCCCAGGGCCGATCGCCTAGTACCTACCTATGAACCTAAATATTATTATGTACTTAACAAATCCATAGAAGGACATTTCATTGTTGTGGAACATTGGGAGACAGTTCTAAATATTTTTTTGGATAAAAAATAAATGAAGATAAAATAAAGGCTATAGTGGTAAACTATGTACCCAGACATAAAGTGGTTCAGCAGAAAAAAACAGTGTTTAGGTGTTAGAGGTTAAAGAATTCTATTATGCAGCTAAGGAAATGTGGGAAAAGATTAAACAAAAGATAATAAAAAAATGAGGAGTTGGAAACTCCTGATTAGGAATATGAGAAGTAAGATAAAACCAGTGAAAATGTTTCTAGTCCCTTTAGTTTTATACACAGGTCAGGAATATTTTTATCAACCAGAAGAGAGGTTGCAGATCATCATTAATAATGAGTTTAAAGACTTTATTTGGGAGGGGAAGAGGGCAAGAGTTAGTGTGATAAGTTGTTTCTCCCTGCAGAATAAGATGGTTTATAATTACCTGATTTGAAGGGATACTTCAGCGCTACACAGTTAAGGCTCCCATACATAACACAAGGAGAAGGTTATAAAGCAAAGTGAAAAAGGCATGATGATGAAACAAGGGAAAATTCAAAAAGGAGAAAGTATGATTTTGGATACAGGTCCTTATGGAGAATAGCAACAACACCCATGCAGAATATTATATTTATAAAGTAGTAGAATATTCTGAGATCTATGCCAACATGGGAATGGAGAAGGTGATTTTACTAGTAGGAATGACTGCTAGCAGCGGCATAGAAAATAGGCAAGAAGGTCTGAAATTAATTGGAGAAAATTATCAAAAGAACAAAGATATTCAGAGCAAATAATGGGGGAGAGGTAACAGAGTGGGATGAAACCAAGCAGAAGTTTGGACTGCAGGTTAGAGACTGCCTTCCCTACCTACCACTGATAACAGAGTATATGCAAAGAGAAAGGCTTGGGGAGTGCTAAGTGAAATTCCAAGGATAGTTGAGTTTTTTTGTTGAGTCTAGAACAGAAGATGCTGTTATAAAAGGGACAATTAGTAGGGCATATAAATACTGCATGATAACTACAAGAATCAATCATGAAAGGTTAGGCCAGACTAGTAAGAGAAAGTGGAAAGACAATATGCAGAGTAAGAGTGGGAGGGCATCTGTCTGGCACCTAAGTATGCAACAAAGCCCAGAACTTTCAGGATTTTTGCTTGGAAGTGTTTGTATTGGTGTTTTTATACCCCAAGCAAACTTCAACAAATTTTCCTCAGGCACATAGCAATTGCTGGAGGTTTGATGGGAAAGATAGAGTAGAATACTTTATCAGAAATGTTGGGGGAGGAAATAATTGTAACTAAGGAAATTATTCTTTTGAGATGGTATATAGGATCAGAATTCTCTAGACATAATAAACCCTTGCTAAGTTTAATGCCATTGGCTGCTGTAAAAGCAATTGGAAATAAAAATCTAGACCAGCCATAACTGAAGTATTGACTATTGCAAAGGAGATAAAAGAATTGGAGGTGGGATCTTTAGAAAAGAGAAGGGGAAAATTACCTAGCAATAAAAAGTATTTGTGGGAACAATCCATGAAAAAATATTCAGGAGTAGGAGGGGGATTGAAATTAAGGTGAAGGCAAAATCTGAAGAATTTATGTAATATCAGAACGAGTGTTAATTATTTAAAAAGAAAACATATATATAACACATGAAACTAAGGAAATATGTATAAAGGCTTGTATTATTTTCCATAACTGCATATATGGTAATAATGCAAAAAGTTTTAATATAAAATGCTTTTCTATTAATAGGAAATTTAGATCAAATTATTATATTATAATTTCTTATCTAAGTTTTTTAATATTGTTTTAGGTGAAAATGGTGTTAATTGATCATGTGATATAATTGATGCATAATATACTATTTAATTACTGGAAGAGTAATTGATGGTCAGTTTCTGAAGAAGTCTGTTAAAACAAAGGATGAAAACCTTAAGTTATTGTCCATTTTTGTTTTTTGGATGCTTAGGTGTTTCTAGTTTTTTTATTTTGGGCATCCGTCAGTGGGACCAGTTTTTGAGATGTTTTTGTTCTGAATTCACTGGCATGGCTAATGATGAGAGTTTGAATATGTTGGATTTGTTGATGCTGACGGTTCATCCTATTCAGAATTATATGAATGCTGTTTTCACCACTCTTTCTACTGTGTTAACCAATTTGCAGATATTGGTTGCTGCATTATCAAAAAAAAAAGATTCTTCTTTACAGTCTTCACAAGAATTATTTGATGATAATGGCTCCTATTCAGAAAAGATGAACCATCAATGTCGACAAATCCAGAATACTCAAACTCTCGTAATTCTGTATCTGTTGGAAATGTTAATGTATTGGAGCCAAATGTATCTTCAGCTCATTCTAAGATGCTGGTTTCTGGCAAAAATCCATTTACTATCAAGTGATGTCTTAGTCATTTTTTCTAAAAGTTCGCAACCTGTTGGTTGATATTGTTGATGAATGTAAAGGACAAATAATGGGAACAAATGTTAATTCTAGTAATATACTGCATACTATTAATGACACCTTAAAGAAGAAACTTAATAAATATCAATCTGTAATATATGACATCTATCTTGAGCAGTGTATTAAGACAAAATGGTACTTAAAGAGCTACAATGTTATAAGTTTCCAAATAGTGTTGAAAAACTGATGCATTTTATGTGAAACTTGTGGAATTTTTGTAATGATTGTGGGCTACAGCTAGCTGATAAAAATAAATGAAGAACTGATTAACTTCACCCTGAATTGTGCGTATGAGAAGGTGAGACAACTGAGGCATTAGACTTTTCTAATTATTCTGTTGAATATGAGACGGTATTGATGTCTATGGACAGAATGGTTAAGACCATTATTGAGAAAAAGAAACTGTCTTGTGAATTCCTAGCTTATAATTCAGATAGTACTTATTCTTATTCTACCCTCTAGAACATAAGATATAAACACTCAGCATAATATGGTGGGCCAAGTGAAAGATGTAGAGAACACAGATTTTTTTAGAGCCAACTCATGTAGTTCCACCACTAAGAAGATCCTCTTAGATAGCATCTCTAAATGGACAAAACAACAACATGGACACTGTTTTGTTTGAAGAAACCACCAAAATGTTTCCTTCCATAAACAACTACAGTTCTGCTGCTGCTCTTTGAGAGAGGTCAACATCAGGGAAGAATGAGAGGGAGGGGAAGGCACAAGCAATTATCACAACTACAAGCAATAGGAAATAAACAATTTCTGTTTAATACTACTAATTAAAAATTGACAAGGGTGCAACTTTCTGAGTTAAATAAAGGACTAACATTCTTTTCTAGTAAAAGAGCTGATGTATCTCAAACATTGTCAGAACGTAGACTATTTACTAGAACTCATAATTTAAATTATATTTGGAACAATGTTGACATTCAGCAAGATGTGGTTAGAAGGCCTTCTATATACTCTCCTAATTTATGTAGTTCTTGCAAGCATTTAAAGTCATGTGAGAATGATATTTTTAATGCACTTAAAAGTAAGGTTAAAAAGTACTTTTTAACGTTAGTGAAGAAGAACAATTAACTTTGAAAGAGTTGGCTAACAGTACTTCATTAAAATGCATGAAAGCTGATAAGAAAGGGCTTGGCAATCATGCATCAGAGTGAATATGTTAAACAATGAGGAAGAGCATGTTTTAGTTTCTTTAAATGAAATACACACTAAATACAGGTATACTGGCAACATATTGTTAGATTTAATTATGCATGGTTATATCAATCTTATAGTATTTTATTTTATGACAGATGATCAGCCTAAAGTAGGAGCACTATTTAGCATTTCTAAGGTTCATAAAGGTATTAACCTATCCCCCCACTTTTATACCTATTATTTCTGTTAAGAGGTAATGTTACCAAAGGAATCTAATTGCATTTACATTACATTTTGAACCCTGTAGTTCAGCAACTTCCTTATTACCTTCATGACTCCTGGGAAAAGAATATCATTTTAAGACAAATGAGACCAGTATCTGGTTGTTCCTGCTTTCAGTATACAAGTATTACAAAGGTTGACTCTGTGGAATTTGTTATCTTGATATTTGTTAATATTACTCTCTGGCCCATGATGTTTATTAACACTGTATGTATTCTGTTGGAACTTGTTTTAGATAATAATTCCATCCATCCACCCACAACCCCTTTTTCCCATTTTTGGACATGGGATCGGGGTGTCACTTTCAGCAGTGACAATCATTTAGAGCCAATGTTCACACCACCAAGTGGCTTTTGTTAAATTCTTTACATTACAGACAGAAAAATGTGTAGGTATGGGGGTCACTGTAGCCCCCTCTTTTGCTAATTTAGTAATGGCATGGTGGGAAAAGATATTTTTTACCTATGGTACAGTTTTATAATCATGTTTTATTGTATAAACATTTTGTAGATTATCTCCTTTTTTATTTACAGTGGATATAGAGAAGAATGTGAGTCATTTATTCAAGAGGTGAATACTTTCACAACTTTTTAAAATTTGCCTTGGGGTCATATTAAATAGAACTACATTTTTTGGATGGTAATCTTAAAAATGAATAATTTACAAAAAAAAGTTTGACGGTAAATTATTTAGGAAGGAGACTTTTGTTAATTATTATGTATATTATGATAGCAACCATCCAACATTTATGAAAAATAATATATCAAGGGGTTCAAATGACTTGCACATTGAAACTTACTACAGATGATCAACAGTTTAAGTTGGAACTACAATTTTTTGTAAATTTGTTTTCTACAACTGGCTATCAAAATTTTCATTTTCAGAAGAATCCTACTGAAATAATAAGAGATATAGATACGTTTCCATCAATTTTAGAGAAGGTTTAAAAGTACCAAATAATAATAAAAATGAAGTTCAAAAAGTTATGAATTTTTGTCTTACTATGTATTTAGGCAATCTTACTATTGAAAGTAGAATAAAATATAGTCTTTACTGTGGCACAATTTCACTAATAGCTTTGGAATATAAATTGGCTTGTTGATAAGAAAAAACAAGATAAAGTATTGACTTATATTTGCAATAGTAATGTACAAGTAATACTGTTACAGGAAACACACCTGAATCATGTAGAACATGAATACTTAGGTTCATAGATTAGTACTAGGCTAACTGCCCTTGCAAGCCATTTTAATCTATTCAATTATCCCTTGTGAGACTTAAACCCTGCACCTTATATTTGTAAGGCAAACACCTTAACCATTAGACCAACCTCCCAACCAAGAGACCCTCCCGTACTCTGCTGCTATGCACTATAACAATTTTCATTTACAGAAGAATCCTACTGAAATAATAAGAGATATAGATATGTTTCCATCAATTTTAGAGAAGGTTTAAAAGTATCATATAATAATAAAAAAAGAAAAGTGGGAAGGAGGGTTTATTTGCTGGAAGATAAGAAGAGTAAAAGAATGTAGTTTTAATATTAATTAAAAAGTACAGGAATAAAGATTAAGGAACAAATGGAGGACAGGCAGGGAAGAAATATAGTCGATAGAGGTTAATGACAGGGTTAAGAATTTCACTGGCTGCACTATATATTCCACCAAAAACAGTAAGACAGATATAAAGAACATTATGGGAGAAATTTTAGCTATTCATCAAGGATGTATGGTAGTAACAGGAGATTGGAATACTATAGCAAATAAGAAGGCTGACTTTGAAGGGCTAACACATCACAGAATACCAGCTGAGGGCAAACAATAAGAGAAATATAGTAATGTATTTGAGATTATTGATGTAATGGAAATAAAAACGAATGAAGTAGAATATGCATGCCTGTCCAGGGACAAGATTAGATAGATGTTATATATTGAAAGAATACTGTAACATGGTCTAATAATGTCAAGCCTCTCACGTATACAAATCAAGTTTTATAAACAATTACAAGTATTCTGTGACAAGCATTGATATTTTCCAGTAGTCCTTCTGAAAAGTACCCATTTAATGATTGGGTAGATCAACTTTAACTGAAATGTTATTAGATTTTAACCTAAGCAGTAAAGATCTTGCAAAAAAGTGGTATATAAAGAATTAAAGCAAATGAGATATGAAATAACAGTCATACCAGGTATCTAGAGGGCTAAACAAGTCAGTGTTTTCTGGAAGAAAAAAAATAAGTAGAACACAACAGTTTGAATAGCAGCTGAAATAAGCTAGAATGTGTATGCAAGAGTACTTGGAAAATGTGAATGTACAAATATCAATTATTTTTAAAACAACTATTTTTGGCAATAACACTAGAGTAACCAAACTGTTGGCTCAACATTTGAGCAAACAAGATGTTGAAAGGATGATAACAAATTAAGAAGAGGCTGAGAGTGACACCCAGGAAATGATAACATATTTCAGATAATTACAACTTCTACAGTTAAAAGAAGTAGAAAGAAAGGTATTAACGTAAATGGAGGGAACTGAAATTAAAGAAGCAATGAAAATCGAGAATACAGGGAAAACTATGGCAGTGATGGAATTCCAATAGAGGCTTGGAATAAGGAGTAGGAAATGGTCTTCCAAGATCACTGCACACTAATCAACAGTTTAACTTCAGCTATTACATTGTGAAAACAGAAACTGAGAAACTGCTGCCAGAGATATTGTTAACGTGAGTAAAATTCAGTTACTGGCTAATAAGTGCACTGCCTGGATGCCTGCAAAGAAGAAACTAAGAGAACATGAAAGAAAATCAACTAGAAAAGGGGAAGAGAAATCACTAACTGGGAAGAATCTTGCAGCTGTTCAGCAAAAACAGTTCAAGCTGGTGCAAGACATGGCTTCCAGTAATCTAGAGGAAAAATAAGTCAGATGTGCTCAGAGCTGATTAAACTAAATGAAACACTGAAGGACTATATCACCCCAAATAAGAAAAAGCTGGAAAAAATGGAAGGAGCTTTAAACAGATATTCAGTAAACCAATAAAACTGCAAAAATCAGAGGTTGAAATGAAGAAAAGGCTGGCTGAGTATGAGACTGCTCAGAATAGATGTTTCAGAAAAAGGTAGCATTAGAGGGCAGAGCAAATAGGGAAATCTGAAATGTTTTGTTGTATCAGAGAAACCAGAAGGAAGAGAGTTCTTTAATTTCATAAAAGCACAAATATGCAACTGAACTGGTATCCCACAGTAGGAACTGTTAACTGAAAGGGCACATCATGGGTATGGTCCAAATATGGCCACGAGTAAGCAGCAAATACTTTATTAGTAAATATACAAACCTACCAGCAGAAAGAGTTGATCCTGACAAAACCGTGGCAAAAGGAAAAAGTATTAAAAGTTGAGACAGTATTGTTTGTAGAAAATGATTCACTGTATACCAAGCAGATAAACAAATTTATTCCATTAATCACAGATTCTGGGTTCCTATCACGTTGTCAAACTTTTAAAAGTTTGAACATCATTTGGTCAACACCATATGATCGAACTTTTAAAAGTTCGAACGTTTCAACGGAGATCCCCATACAGTGCGGCAATGGAAGTTTTCCATTGTCTTCACTGTAGTGCGATCTTGGAGTTGGTATATTTAAAGAGCGGGGGGTGTGAGGGGTGCTCCCCCCCCCCCGGTTAAGCTTTCAGGTAGTTTTTTTTCTGTTTTTTTTTTTTTTATTTGAGTTTCAAACTTTTAAGAGTTCGAACATATGGTCTCGACCATATAGTGTTTGAACTTTTAAAAGTTTGATTATGTGATATAGACCCAGGAAATGTTGAGAGGCAGATGTGAGATTCAAGCTGCTGTATCTGGTTGTCTTCAGAATATTTTTTTCTGGAGGATCCAAGTCATGTTTTGATGTAGAACAGGCTAAGGAGGAAATGCAAAAGTTTGCCCAATAAAAAAATGAGCCATCAAGCGGAAGGGGGCTCTACTTCTCTTTCTTTTGATAATGAAGCACATGGAGAGACTTTGGCAGTGAAACTGTTTCCACTGTTTCAAAGTAAAATGTTTGTAAAAAAAGAAAGCCACAGGAGCTGAACAGAATAATCAAGAGCACCATGGAATTTAACCAGATTTTGGAGTTGGGAGGTGGAGATGAACAGGAAGAAGACCAGCAACATGGAAATTTCTGAATAAATGTGAGACTGCAAAGCATCAGTCACATTTCAGAAATACAGCCTTACAAGAATAAGTGGAAAGGGTGGACTTTTGTTGACTTTGTTAAACTTGTGAGGAACTGAAAGGCATTTGCACCACTTCACATCATTAATATTTGGAAGGACTCTGAGCAGAGAGTAGAAAGAAAAAAATAATTGTAAGTAAAACAGTTTATTTTCTTAACAGTATCTCTATGAAACTTTTCACAACATAAATTGCATTTTATAGTAAAGTATTTTTAGTTGCTATTGTATGTAATAATGTTATTAAAGTAAACAGATGTATCTCCTTCTTCCTCTTCTCTTTCTTTCTTTATTCTTTTTGGTATAAACAGATGTAGGCATTACAGTGCAAGAAACAGAAGAAAGGCTAAACAAATGCATGTTAAAGTTAATAGGCTATAATCTTGGGTTGCTGAAGTGGGAGATGGGGAGTAAAAGTACACAGTCATAATATATGTAGAGTTGATATCTTCTCTCTTTTGCATAGGTGAATTTCTGGATTAAGACCCATTTTAAGTGAAAACAAGAAAATATGAGAACACTGAATGTAATGACATATTTTCCTGTAGCAAAAAATCTTTCACTTTGTCTTTCAGGCTACAACAGATGAATATAATTTTTTTTCTCTTATTTTTTTCCATTTAGGTAGGCTGATAATAGGGCAATAAAAGAGAGAACACTGGTTTCTTCAAGGTAAAAAGTTAATCATTTCTGAAAGTATGCAAGTAGTTTTCACGGCCGGGAGGGGTAAAGATAAAAAAGAATACACACCAGTTAGTGTAAGTAGAAGCACAGGAAATAGCGTGCATCTTAGCATGGATAACCTCAATTTCAGGTTAGCTATGGCTTATGTTAGCAACTGTCTGTTTGGCACAAATGTTCTTATTAGGATGGTTAAGCTTCATTATTTGAAAATATACATAAATTATATGTGTTTGTACTAAGCTATGGGATGTTCTGGGTTGTGTTTGTTTTTTTGTTTGAGGGTTTTTATTAAAACAAAAAGTCTGTAAAATGTGACACAAGCTCCAATGTTGGTGATAAGAAAAACTGTATAAAGGATTAACCTGCCAAACATTATTTGGTGCATGTATCACAAAAGCTGGAATTAGGCATTTGAAAAATTTGTCACATATAACAAGTAGAAATAATGACTTCTTACTATAATGGTAATGCTTTCTATATTTTTAAACAAGAAACATCTTTATTAAATTATCATGTATGCCATAGGGAATCATGCATTTATACAGATGAAAACAAACCATACTGAGATAATTTTAGTTGCAAAAACTATACATCACAAACCATACTGACATCATTTTAGTTGCAAACATTATACATCACTTATAATCTGTCCAGTTGTTGCCAGTCAAACATTACATAGCTCATTCAAATCCTGCCTTACTTTAAACCTCATTCCTCCTTTGCATGTATTGTTCCCACAGTTCTCTTTTTTTCTATTTAATTTGCTCCTACGCTTTCCTAAAGATCTCAATTCCAGTTGCTTAATCTCTGTTATGATATTAACTACTTCTAGTACAGTTGGTTTAGTATTTGATTTCCATTTTCTAGTAATTGCTTTTTTGGCAGCCACCATAATTAGACTCAGCAAGGCCTTACCATGTCTAGGCAATTCCAGTTCTGTATCATAGCTCAGTTACACCTATTTCCTCACCCAATATCGCTGACAGAGTGGTCTGCAAGGAATCTTTAAAGTCTGTCAACTCATTACACTTCCAGAAAATGTTTCCAATTACCACCTTCTTCCCCATCACACCTCTATCATTGGCTGTCTACCTGAGGAAAAATTATTTGGAGTCTACATGGGTTATAAAAATATCTATGTAAACACTTTCAAGCAAAGATCCTATATCTCCTTCCTACACATTATTGCATATTTGGAAGACATACATATACCCCCTATTGTTTCTTTTGTGAATTGGTTATCCAATCTCTCATCCCAATCCTTTCTAACCTCCTCTGATTGATTGTTATAATTATCATGCAATATTTTATATGGTCTACTTATTATTCCTTTTTAACAGCAGCTTTTGTTCTACATTTTACTAAAAACTCTACCAGTTATGGTCTTTCCCTTAGGATCCTATATTTCTTTCTCTTTACCTATAGGGAATACAATCTCTAGTTTGCAGTCCAAATGCAAAACTCCAAACCTGAGAGAAACTTTAATGATTAGCGCTTTTGTCCATTCAAAAACAATTGGACTTCATCAGATAACAGTTCTTCATATCATTCAGTCTTTTATAAAAAAACAAAACTCCCTAGAAATAGAATTTTAATATGAAAACATACATGGTTTTATAGAAATACCTTTAGGCAAGGTCACAGTGAAATTTTAAGGAATTTTTGTATCTGTCACTTTAACATAGGATTGATTAGTTTGTAATTGACTGATTTAACTAATTACTAGGGAGGTTTGTTTGTTATAAAAGACCGAATGACTTGAAAAACTGTTATCTGATGAAGTCCAATTGTTTTTGAATGGACGAAAGCGCTAATCATTAAAGTTTCTGGTGAACTTCTATGCTCAGCTTTGGAGTTTTGTATTTTCCAGTTTGTGTCTTGTGTTTCTTGTGCAGTCCAAATACATTTTTGGGCTATTGCTATTCTATTACCTTTCCCCCTATAATTATTTGTTCCCAAAACCTTGGTTCTTTTGCCAGTTTTCTCCAACAAATTCTAGCCCCCTGTTGCTTATTGACTGTATCCCTAATTGCAGTCATCCCTATCAGCAGAATCTATTTTCTCCATTCCCTTGTTGGCTTAGTTCTTAGAATACTTTCTGCTACTTTATGAATATAAAATTTTGTATGGTTATTGTTATTCTCCTAGAGGATCTACATCCAAAATCTCAGTCTCTCCTTGTTTCTTGTGCTTTCCCCTGTTTCATCATCATCCATTATAGATTTCTGCTTGTGCTATATGTAGGAGCCTTAACTCTGCAGCTTTGAAATATCCCTTCAAATCTGGTAACCCCAAACAGCCTTGTTCTGTTGGAAGAATCATCATATCCAACTTGACTTTTGCTGTTTCCTCCTCCCAGATAAAATCTTTCAGCTCTTTATTAATTGCTATCTCCAAGTCCTCCTCTGTTTTGATAAAAATATGCCTGATCTGTATATAAAACTATAGGGACTAAAAATATTTTAAATGCTTGTATCTTGCTATCCATATCCATATTACAGAGCTTCCAGTTTCTCAGGTTTTGTTATTATCTTTTCTTTAGTCTCATCCCACATATCCTTAGCTGCCACACCAGAATCCTGTTTAATCCATAGTCCTAGTAATTCATTTTATCATGTCCCCATAAATATGGATATTGCTGAACCAATCATTGTGTGGGTTCATAATTTACAGCTATTGTCTTTGTTTTATTCATTTATTTATTTTATTTTACATTTGTTAACCGGGATAGTCCAACTAGATACAGGCCCGGGGAGAAAAGCTACACATGTGGATAGATACAAAAGAGTTAACAGTAGCAGTTTTATACAGTTACATATAGATACAAGTTACAGAATTATTGGAATACATACGTACTTAAAACATTTACAATATTAATTTTCTTGTTAGAACATAAACAGTTTTAGTAGTACAAGGCTGAGTAAGGTAGCATATCATTCAGTAGTACAATACATTTGAGAGAGATAGTTAATGTTTCAGACTTTTTCTACAGGTAGCCAGATAGTAAAGTGAATGGTGAGATGGTTAGTCAGGGTTTGTACAGGGGCACAGCCAGTGACATTTTAGGTAGGTTTTAGCTTCATTAATTTTTTATCCTGAAAAGATGTGAAACTGCCTCAAAATGTTCCACAGCACTGAAAATTCCTTTTCTGGTTTTATCAAGAATAAAATAATATCATCTGCAAATAGAGACAGCTTTTCTTGACTACCGTACCAATTACATCCTTGACTTTTTGAGTCCCTTATTTTCTTTGCCAGTGGTTCTAAACATAATGCAAACAACAAGGGAGAAGAAGACAACCCTGCCTGGTTCCTTTGTTCAAACAGAAATAATCAAAGAGGAACCCACTCACTTTAATTTTCACCTATGATCCCTCATATATCCTTCTAATCAACCTTATAATTTTATCAGGGAATGCAAATGTTTCCATTTTAGTGCTCATAAACTCCCAGCTGTCTCTGTCAAATGCTTCTCTGCATCAAGACCCACCAACAACAGTGGTATTTTATTAAATTCTGCTTTCCTCTGTGCCATTAATGTTCTGTTAATGTTATCAAACATTTGCCTCCTTTCCACCAAACCACATTAATCCATAGCTATCAATTTTGGCATCACCTTTTTTAGCCACTATAGATATAAACACTTTATAATCATAATTTACTATTGAAATGGGCCCATATGAAGCTAAAGCTAATGGTTCTTTACCCTCTTTAAATATTACAGCTATCACTACTTTCATCTAGGATGTTGGTACTTCTCCTTATCTTTAAATACTGTTAAACAAAACCTTCCAGATTTTTATCAGTTTTTTCCCCTCCTAGCTTCAAAACTTCCACAGGAATACCACACATTCCTGGGGGCTTTCCTGTGGCTTAGTTATACATAACCATTTTATCTCATTTCCTCCTATCCTAAGTGTTAGTAATTGAGCCTCATCTAGCTCTAACCTTGGCATATTTAATTCTTCCATAAACATTTCCATTTGTACCTTGTCTTGATTTCCATATTTCTCTGCTTTATACAGGCTTTCATAAAATTTCTGAACTATGTCTAGAACCTCTGCAGAATCTCTGGTTATCTTCATTGGTATAGGTTACCTAAACTTGGTGACAACCCTTTCTACTTTCTGTTGCCTGAGTCTTTGTGCTAAAAGGTTTTGTGCTCTAGAGTTATTATAAAAAAAGTTCTGAAGTTATTAGCAAAACACAGTTGCTTAACAGCAATCTTTCTAAACTCATGCATATTATCAAGGTAATCCCTTATTTTCTGTTTAGCATTCTGCAGTTGCTCCTCTTCTTGTTCTGTGAGATTCCCCCTATTCTTCAATACTTTTAACATTTGTCAGTACCTCTAAATTAATTATTGTTACTTTCTAACCATATCTCACCTTCTTTTACTTGCACCTTATTTTTAACCTCCACTTTAATTGTATCCCACTCCCTAGCTATATTTTCAGAAGAAATGTCTATCTTCTCTATTAACTCCCAAATAAATGCCACTGCCCAAGCCTTAAATTCCTGGCTTTTCAACAGATAGGTGGGAAAGCACCAGTCTCTCATTTTTATTTAATTACCCTGAATTTTGATTTAGTTATTATTAGTGCATGATGTGAAATAGTTATTGGATGCGTATCAAAACTTTCAATTAAATGTATGGTCCTGTGAAATGCAAGTTCAGTCTAGCCTACCCCAGTTTTTGTATCTTGGGGAATAATATGTAAATTCACTCCTAACTTTGAACTTCTACTACTGAATTCACATCTTCCATACCAAATATTTTCATAAATTTCTTCAAAATCTACCCTCCTCTGTTATAATTTCCCTTCTGAGCCTCCCAATCCACATCTTCACTGCTGCAAATCAAATTCCAGCGGATTATTTCTCCCAGAATGATCTTAAGCTCCATTATAACAGTTTTGCATGAAATATAAATACATACCAGTTTGATACTTCCCTTGCTCCTTAGCACTACAAATCTACCATTATTATCTGTTTTATCCTTTTCTATCAGTATTGGTACTCCTCTTGCAATTAGTATAAGTACTTCTCTTTTCCTTTGTCTTAGGTATTCCACTGGAATAACCGTCCTGAAAATCTTTCTTTATCAAATTCAAAACAGTGAAAGAAACTTCTCTGTGTGGAAGATTTTCAGTCCATATATTTCTAGTTAATCACTGTATATAATCAGATCAGACAATAGTAGTAGAAGTAGCGAACGTAAACTCGTCAAGTCAAAAAGTAATAATAGAAAATATATAATTCTACAGCATTACTAAGTATTCGAAAGTAATCCAAGCAAGGCAGGCAGTCTGTTTCCAGTCGAAAATCCTTTATTAAGTACACAGACAAGAGATCCAAGTAAAACAAAAATAGAGTAATAATTTCCTCACAAGCTTTCTAAATATATATATACTTTTTATCAGGCATGGGAGTGGTTTATTGTGCTGTAAAACAAAGTGTTATTGGTACACATGTTAAATTCACATCCCTTCCCCCATCAGTGTGACATTCAAGCTGGTCCTGCCCTACATAGTAGCTGTCTTAATAATATATAGCCCTAATGTACTTTAATGGTACATCTTATTTAACCAAATTATTAAGTAGATTATTAAGTCTGTGATTTTATATACAAAGCAATATACTACATGGCTGGAAATATATAAACCTTAGTTCATTTTGCGATCAAAAATTATATATAAATATATACATATACATTTTGCATGTAAAAATCAGTTTCTATTTTCATAACCTATTGTTAACAAAGATCGCTTTTGTCCTTCTAGACTTCTTCAGGTCTCTGTAGAAGAACCCTAAAAACCTATATAATTGTATAATTAGTTAGTATTGTTATTACCATCATTTTGAATAAAGTTGAAAAAAATAAATATATATATATATATATATATATATATATATATATATATATATATATATATATATATATATATATATGTATGATGATGGAAACAAAATATACACTTAAATTTCAAATTATTTAAAATGGTATTTAAAACCAATTTGTAGAAAAAAATAAAATAAAATGCAATTAGTCATGTAAACAATGTGGCAATTTTCTAAGTTCCAGTGCACTTTTAATTGAATAGTAGTAGTTTAGTCCAGGCTTTCTAAAAGAGTTTAGCTTTAATTGCCACATAAGTTCATGTTTCTCCAGAATATTCGGGATGTCTCCTTCAAGATCACCCATGTCTATGCAATCCAGGATCTGGAACTTAAAACCTTTGTGTCTTTTATGAAGAGAAAGGTGTTTGGCTAGTGCATTATTTTTACATCCAGAGCGGATTTCTGACAGATGACATGAAATCCTTCGCTTGAGTTTATCTACAGTCTTGCCCACATAGAATGCATCACATTCATTGCACTGTGCCCTGTAAATTACTTTTTTAGTGTTACAGTCGTCCCCTGCACTGGTTTTAATGATCTTCTTTAAATAAGGGCAATAAAAACTATCACCTTGCTGTATAAATATACAACATGTACAATTAGTTTCACATCTTTTAGTGCTTTTCTCACATGGTCTAGGTTTAAATTCAACAAAACTTCTAATATTCCTGGCCTTCCTATAAACAAATGATGGGGCTTCACCTAAGATGTTAATCAGAAAAGGGTTTCCTGTGACAATGTCCCAGTTTTCTTCAATAATATTTTTGATACTGTGATAATCCAAAGTGTATGTCAGGATGCAGCTATTTTTGCATTTGTTATTCTCTGTGGAATTACTTAACATTTTTCTACTGGGGAGGTTGACTATACAGCAAGGTGATAGTTTTTATTGCCCTTATTTAAAGAAGATCATTAAAACCAGTGCAGGGGGTGACTGTAACACTAAAAAGGTAATTTACAGGGCACAGTGCAATGAATGTGATGCATTCTATGTGGGCAAGACTGTAAATAAACTCAAGCGAAGGATTTCATGTCATCTGTCAGAAATCCGCTCTGGATGTAAAAATAATGCACTAGCCAAACACCTTTCTCTTCATAAAAGACACAAAGGTTTTAAGTTCCAGATCCTGGATTGCATAGACATGGGTGATCTTGAAGGAGACATCCCGAATATTCTGGAGAAACATGAACTTATGTGGCAATTAAAGCTAAACTCTTTTAGAAAGCCTGGACTAAACTACTACTATTCAATTAAAAGTGCACTGGAACTTAGAAAATTGCCACATTGTTTACATGACTAATTGCATTTTATTTTATTTTTTTTTCTACAAATTGGTTTTAAATACCATTTTAAATAATTTGAAATTTAAGTGTATATTTTGTTTCCATCATCATACATATATATATTTATTTATTTTTTTTTTTCAACTTTATTCAAAATGATGGTAATAACAATACTAACTAATTATACAATTATATAGGTTTTTAGGGTTCTTGTACACAGACCTGAAGAAGTCTAGAAGGACGAAAGCGATCTTTGTTAACAATAGGTTATGAAAATAGAAACTGATTTTTACATGCAAAATGTATATGTATATATTTATATATAATTTTTGATCGCAAAATGAACTAAGGTTTATATATTTCCAGCCATGTAGTATATTGCCTTGTATATAAAATCACAGACTTAATAATCTACTTAATAATTTGGTTAAATAAGATGTACCATTAAAGTACATTAGGGCTATATATTATTATGACAGCTACTAGGTAGGGCAGGACCAGCTCGAATGTCACACTGATGGGGGAAGGGATGGGAATTTAACATGTGTACCAATAACACTTTGTTTTACAGCACAATAAACCACTCCTATACCTGATAAAAAGTATATATATATTGAGAAAGCTTGTGAGGAAATTATTACTCTATTTTTGTTTTACTTGGATCGCTTGTCTGTGTACTTAATAAAGGATTTTTGACTGGAAACAGACTGCCTGCCTTGCTTGGATTACTTTCGAATACTTAGTAATGCTGTAGAATTATATATTTTCTATTATTACTTTTTGACTTGACGAGTTTACGTTCGCTACTTCTACTACTATTGTCTGATCTGATTATATACAGTGATTAACTAGAAATATATGGACTGAAAATCTTCCACACAGAGAAGTTGCTTACACTGTTTTGTTTTTAGACCCACTACACTTTAGTGGGTTGTTTGAGACTTCGGGGATACAACGGAGATTACTTGTTCTTTATCAAATTCACATGTTCACTTCTTTCCAAATGTTCTCCTGTAGCTTGGCTATTTGCACACTATATTTTTAACATAGTTCACTACTCTTTCTTTTGTGCATATATCTGTGAGATAATTTACATGTAAAGATAATATAGAAACTGTTATTATGTTAAAAAGTTATTATTCCCACCTTTTATGTGTAACAGCTTTTTGTTAAGTATCTAATACCAGCTTTTTGTGTTACATGCATGCACTAATGTTTGGCAGGATGACCATTTATACAGTTGTTCCTTGTCAAACCCATTTGAGCCTAGTCACAACTTACAAAACTTTTTGTTTTATTGAAAGTTCTCAAAAAATACACCCAATACACAACTAAAACCTATTAACTTAATCCTAACACACAAAACTATGAACATCTTCAAATATTGAAGTTTTACCCTCTTAATAGGAACAACTGTTCCAAACTGACAGCCACACTCACAAACTTAGGTTAACCTAAAAGGAAGGTTATCCATGCTAAGATGCATGATACAGCCTGTGCTTCTATTAAGTGCTGTCTGATTTTGTTTTATCTTTATTGCTCTCCCAGACTGGGAAAACATTTGAATGCTTTCAGCAAACATTATCTCCTAGCCATTGAAAGGAATCCATTGAAAGAAAGAATTGTTCTGTTTTTATTGCTCATTATCAGATGTGTCTCCATTGAGACATGAGAACCAGATACAGAGTTGCTTCTACAAGCATTTATTTATTTTCTAGAAGAAAGCTTTATTATATTCAATGCTCTTTTTTATTTATTTGCTTTCTCCTAAAACTTGTTACTAGATCAAGCCAAGGGCCTCAATCCAATCATTCCCTTATGAAAGAATGAGAAAAGGCACATTAATTTGTCTTGCGTTATGCTCTTTTGACCAAACTTTTATTCTTGTTTTTACACTGCAGTGTCTACATTTCTTAAATCTGAACACAGAGAAAGAGGAAAGTAGGGAAAAAAAACAGGGGCACCTATTTACTTTAGTATCCCCATTACACTTGAAAATAAATGAAAAAATGTTAATTTATAGCATGCAGATTATATCATGTATTATAAAAATACTACTGTTAAGAATAACATTTTGTTTTGCTTTCAGTTAACTCTCTCCCTCCATTTCCTCTCTCCTAAGTGATTTTCCCAACATTAATGACATGAAGTAGGGCATATGCTTTAGAGTCCCCTACAAGCTTAACAAAGTCTAAAAGTCCAATACTTCCAGGTTTTCTTGTTCTCTCATGTTTCACAAATATAATTAATGCTTTGTAATCCCACATTTATTTATCAATTTTTGAGTTGCTGGTTTTATTCCTGTTCATCTCTATCTCCCAAATCCAGTCTGCTTCATTCCATCATACTCTAGGTTATTCTAGTCTGTTGTGCTTTTTTCTGTCTCTCAAACATTTTCTGTTAAAATATTGGAAAAGGTTTCACTGGTACAGTCTCTCTGTGGTATTCATTACCAGAAGAATAAGAAGCAGAATCTCCTTCTGTTTCACATCTCACTTTTTGTTAGAAAACATTTGTATTTCCTCCCTAGCATATTTTGCATAAAAAATGATTTTGTCCCTCTAGGAAAGAATATTCTGAAGATAGCTGGGTACAGCAGTTTGAATCTCCCACCTGATTCTCGACATTCCCCTGATTAGTGGAATAAATTTACTCCTCTTCTGACTGGAGTACTGTGAGTAATAATTTTCCACAGTCTACTATCTTCCACTTTTAGTTCTTTGTCCTTCTGCCATAGTTTTGTCAGAATCAACTCATTCTGCTGGTAGGATTGCATCTTTACTATTAAGGGTCTAGGTTGCTTTTTCATGGCCAGTTTGGAGCATACACATGATGTGCCCTTTCAATTAACAACTCCCACTTTGGAAAACAGTCCAGTTGCTTATTTGTGCTTTCATAAAATAAACACAGTCTGTTCCTTCCAGCTTCTCTGATACAGCTGAAAAGCTCAAGTTTTCTCTATGTGCTCTGTCCCCTAATTCTATTATTTTTTGAAACATCTCTTCTTGAGCAGTCTCATATTCAGCCCACCTTTTCTTCATTTTGACCTCTGATTTTTGCAGTATTATCACCTCATCTGAATATCTGTTTAAAGCTTCTTCCATTTTTTCCATCTTTTTTGTTATTTAAGTTGACATACTCCATCAGTGTTTCATTTATTTTGACTTATTTTTTCCTCCAGGTTACTGGAAGTCATGTCTTGTACCAAAGCTGGAGATTGCACTTTTTTTGCTGAACTACTGCTGAGTTCTTCCCAGTCAGTGTTGTTTCCTCACCTTTTGTTATTGATTTTCTTTCAGGTTCTCTGAATTTCTTTTTTGCTGGTGTCCAGGCAGTGCACTCATTGCACTTACTAGCCAGTTACTGAAATTTACCCAAAAATATGAGTTTACTGTCTCTCTCTTCTGAGTTTCTGTTTTCACACTGGGCAGCTGATATTAAGCTGTTACTCAATGTGTAGCCATCTTGACAATCTGTGTCACTTTCCATATTATCTTGGAATGTGAATGGTCTTATAAGTGTAGACAAAAGGCAAATAACACTTAATTATATTAAGAAATGCAGAGTGCAAATATCAATACTACAGGAGACACATTTGGAAAGAACTGAGTATGTGAATTTGATAACAAAAGGATTTCATGATGGATATTCTGCAGAATGTCAGGGACAAAGGAAAAGAGAAGTACTTATATTAATTGCTAGAGGAGCTCTAGTAGTGATAGAAGAGGAAAAAAAACAATAATAACAGCAGATTTTTAGTAGGGGGCTAATGGCAAGGGATGAGGATTACACTAACATGTATTTATATTCCTCCTAAATCTACTATTTTTGAGTTTAAACACACTTTTGGATAAATAATCAGCTTTCAACAGGAAATATTACTTACAGGTGAGGATTGGAATTTGATTTGTAACAAGGATGATGTACCTGGGGGGGGGGGGCTAGAATGGAAAATATAACAAAAGAGGGTAGATTTATGAAAAAATTTATTGAAATATTTAAAATGAAAGGCATGAATTCAGTACTAGGAACTCAGAGAGAATTTACATATTATTCCCCAAGATACAATAACTGGGCTAGTCTTGACAGAAATTATATTTCACAGGAACATCTCCATTTAATAGAGAACTTTGATACACATTAAATAACTATTTCAGATCGTGCACCAATAATTACTAAAGTAAAAAATGCATTGTTTTACTAAAGTAAAAAATGCATGTTAATAAAGTAAAGATGAGTCACTGGTACTCCCCCAAAGCAGATTACTCCCAGAGGTATTAGAGATATTTCGAAAATTTTACAAAAATTTGTATAAAGCAGAGAAGTGGGGAAATCAAGAAAAAGCAGAAATGGAAATATTTGTGGAAGACTTAAATATGCCAAGGTTAGTGGAAGATGAGGCTTAACAACTAACAGTTAAGACAGACGGAGATGAGATAAAAATGGTGAGGAATAACCAATCTACAGGAAAGTCTCCAGGAATAGATGGTATTCTGGTGGAAGATTGGGAGGTAGGAGGGAAGAAAATGATAAAGATCTTTAACTTTTTGTTTAACAGTATTTTAAAAGGAGAGGAGGCACCAACATCCTGGAAAAACTGAGGTGGCTGTAATACGTAAAGATATAGAAGCATTTCAATTCTAAACCATGTTTATGTCTTTAATGGCTAAAAGAATGGCAAAGGTGATGCCAAAATTGATAGATACAGACCAATGTGGTTTTGTGGACAGAAGGCAAACATTTGACAATGTTAATAGTGATCCAGAGGAAAGCAGAATCTAAGAAAATTCCACTTTTTCCAAATAGTTATTTTTGTGTTTTACTGTTTTTGTTTAGGGAACAGTGTTAAACATGGAATCAATACTGCATAGAACACTAATGATGATATTTGGAATTGCTAACTTAACAGCAAGTTACTGATAACTGAATGTAAGCACTGACTGTCTTACATGAGGCTGCTTTATTAGCATTGTATAATTATTTCATTATAAAATGGTTGTATCAGCAATCAGTGCCAAACAAACAAGTGCACTATGTATATGGACTGCACAATTTGTTAACCTGAAAATGTTATAATAAAGTATTTACATTACTCAAAAAAAAAATAGCTCAGGCTCACAGTATTAATAATCCATTGGTCCATGGTGATGGTCTTCCAGGTTGGGAGTGAACCTGGAAAAAATGTTCCTCTATGGCTGTCTCTAACCATAGACATGACTTCTGTGGTCAAAGCCTGTCATTTGAGATCATTCTTTGAACATTGTGGGTATTTTCTCTTCTGTGATTTGTCAACATCTAGAAGAGTGACAGGATGGAGGCACAGAGAAATGTAACAGTCCTATGTCATGTGGTTGTATTTCCTCCTGAAGTAGTCACTTGCCAGGTCTTGAAATGCCTGGGTGAAAAGGACTTCCCACTCACAATGGGTACTCAGAATGATGTATTTGATACTGTAGTGTTTCATCTGCAGAAACTACTAGGACTAGTTGTTGTCAAGTAGTACAAATGCTTGGCATCTAAGTCTTTACCAAATTAGTAAGTCCACCCCTATCTTGTAATGCACCTTTTCTCCCATCTTCTCCAGTTCTTTCACACAAAAAAATTGTGTTGCATCTCAAAGGGTTTAAGGGTACTTTTTTAAATGTAACTGCTTACATTTTACTTAGGCTGATAGGAAATACAAGGCAACTTATTCACAATTTGTCAATACCTACCCTCATGCTGTACCTGCACGTCTCAAGAAAAGCAAAGTAGATTAGTCCCAGAGTAAATATATGTGTACCAATCCAATTAACCATGTTTAATATGAAGGATTCTTTGGTGTCACTTTATTTTAACTTGCAGGAGAAGCTTGTTCCAGAGATGTAGTAGGCACTGGTAATAAATTAGTCTCTTCAGCCTATTGTCACTTTGTTTAACTTGCATGAGAAGTTTGTTCCAGAGGTGGAGTATACATTGATTAATAAATTTGTCTCTTTAGCCTGTTTTATTTGGCTGCTGGTGGAGATTCAAGTCCTTAATTCTGGTATTAGTGGAGCGATTTTACTGGAGATGAAACAGGAGATCAAGGAGGACAGGGTCCGTAATGTTGTAGAGTGCAAGTCATAGGTTACCATGCAAGAGCGTATAAGAATCAAAGTAAAAGAGATAGTGCTTCAAACCTTTCCAGGCAGCAGAGGGACTTTAGGCCAACATTTTTTGTTAGGAACCTCTGGGGCCTTTACAATTGCTTAATATTTTTAGAAAGTTGTATCTTGAAGAGAGTATTGTACTCAATAACTGACATAATTAGGACTGTATAAAGACAGCCAATAATTTCTTTTGACTTGTTGATTTGCCTTTAGATATTAGTTGTGCTAAACAGAAGGATTTTCTGACTACTGATGCTACAAGGTGGTCAAAGCAGACAGAACTGCCAACCCAGGTTCAAAGTGTATTGGCAATACTGTTCATTGAGAGAACAAAAATGTTTACCAAATGTGACAAAAGTACAACTTTTTGCATTTAAGTTTAGCTCTTTTTTTTGGTACACTACTTGCTTACAATAGTTAATTTCTATTGCAATCAATGGGCATCAGAGGGATATTTGACAATAATGTCCAGTCTGCAGTCGTCTACAAATTTAAATAACCAAAGATCATGACTTCTGGTCTGGAGATCCCAATAGTAGATGTTGAAATGTAAGGGTTCTAGTACTGAGCACTGGGGCACATCACTAGTTACCAGTTACCTTCATATTTTCTGAGGAAATGTCTGCCATCATTCCTTCTTGGGTTCTGTGTTTCAGTCAGTTGCCTATCCACCTCACCATGTTTGGATCTACTTTTAAGGCACTTAGCTTGATTACAATGTCAACATGAGGGGATAGTGTCAAAATACTTTGGCCATGGGGAGTCAGTTTACCAAGATCACCTCCAACTTGGGAGACCATCACCAAGGGACAGTAGGATCTTATTATAGTTACCTTAGGCTGTGTTGAAGTTCACAGGTGTGCCCCAGAAAGAGATCACAAAGAGACCAATCCATCTCACCAAACTGATGTGGGCATAGTTTGATAACATTTTTAACATAATAGTCTATGAGGTCAGATATGATATGTTCCATGGCTTTGGAAATCTGACTAGGTAGGTTAATGGGTCAATAGTTTCCTGGGTTAGCGGTAGGGCTGAACTTGTTTAAGGGCATCACCAGTGCAATATGCCATACTTTGGGTACAAATCCTGTAGCTAAGTGGGATCCAGAAGGCCATGTTTGGTGCTATTGCTTACAGATTTAGGTTAGAACCATAGCTAGATCATCTGACACCCTCTATGATTCTCCACACTAGTGTCCCTCTCAACCCAAAGTTGAGGAGGAAAAAAGCCTTTTTAAAAGTTTTAGACCAAAAGGAAAAAAAAAGTTCTTCTGCTTCGAAACTGTAACAAGCTTCTTGTCACAAATGTAGCAAGCAGCTTGTTTGTCACTAAATTAACACAGAGCACTTTGGTGTTTCAGCACTCCATAAGTGACCTCAAATGCAGTATCAGCATTCATTTAAAGGAGTGCTGGTACTGCAATTCCTCACCATTGGTATCTGATGATTGCATCCACAAACAGCTTGAGCCCAGTGAAGTTACCCCCCCCCCCCCGGCCAGCCCTAATTATAGAACTAACCCATGTAAATTATCAGACCCCCATGGAAACAGTATTTTGGTTTTAGACAGTACATTTAGTACAAATTCATAATTTATAACTATAGCATTCAGGACCTAAGGCCATCAAGGAACACTGATTCCACAAAACTTGGATCATATGCAGAGAACCCAACCCATTAATTCAATCTGTGTTTGAAAATTAATAAGCTTTAAGACATGTTAATACTCATAGGGAATGTATTCCACAGACTTGGTATTTTCTAGCTAACATATGAAGCTGTTGCTGTAGTATAAAAGCCTTGATCTTGAACATAAATATATTGTCAGTGCGTTTTGGTATTATCAACATCCAAATTTAATATTGTCTGTAATGTTTCATTCCTAAATTACTTATATCCTAATATTAATTTCCATCTTAAATATCAGTAATGAATCATAAACAATTTTAAATGGGGACATCTTTCTTTATATTTGTAATCTTTTAATGCTGTTATTTATTTATTTTGGACAAATTTTGAACCCTCTTGAGTCTAACCAACTGTCCTTTATTGTAAATACAGAAGGCATTATTATATTCAAATATGGGCTTATACATATTTAGTATAATTTGGCAATATATTTTTTCTTGTCTTAGAATATCACAGTCAAAGAAGGCAGTGGAACACAGCAGTAAAATTCAAGAATTTAATCCCAGAACAAACAGTAGAACAAACAGTAAGTGCTTTCGCAGCAGCAGCTGCTTCATCAGACAAATAATGATCCAAACTGTAGTACTTTTAAACAGCAAAGCAGCCAATTAGTATGCAAAAACAATTAGGAATTAACAAGATCCCTTAAAGCCACACCAAAAAATGCAGCTCAAAGCTCATTGTATAAACACAAAAACATTTCATTCATAAAAAACATATAAAGCATTTCATTCAACAGCCACAAAATGCAGCTCAAAACTCATTATATAAACATGAAAACATTTCATACATAAAAGCATATAGAACATTTAATTCATAAAAACATTATAAAAATACTGAACATAATTTTTATCTGGCTAAGGGCCTATTCATTAAAACTGGTTTAATAGAAAATTTATCATTGAGGCCTTTCCCCATATTAGCTTTCATTCTAATAATCCAGTTCAATTCTTTGCTTTCTACCTTAGTTCTATGTGGGCCCCCCTTATAGCCACATTGACTGTTTCAACAACCATAAACTTAAAATTGTGCTGAGCACCTAGTAACATGATGTGCTTAGATAAAGCATTAGTCTCAGCTCTTCTGGAGATATCATATTGATGCTCCCTCATCCTGTCTCATAGCCTGCGTGTTGTCATCCCAATGTAGAAACAGTAACAAACCATGCATTAGGCTAAATAAACTAGATTCACTGTGTTACAGTTAGCTCTGGCTCTGAAAAACATCTTTTTATGCATATCTGGATGTTCAAATGCAGCACTACTGTCAATCAAATTACAGTAGTTACATGCCCGACTAGGGAATGTACCAATATTAAGCTGTGTATCAGTATTGGAGTTAAACTTTGGATAACATAGCAATTTCTTAAGTGAGCTCTTATTCTTATACATATAGCGTGGGGATTCTCCTACTATTGATTCCACTCTCTTGTTAGATCTAAGTATATCCCAGTGTTTAGCATAGATGTCCTTCAACAATCTAATGTTGCTGACATAAGTAACTGGTACTGTCAGTTTACAGTTGGTCACTTTCTGTTTGCAAAATTGAGTGGGTGAAGAGAAATATGGCTTACCCTCCTGAGTTCTAGATGTATATGCTCGAGTTGTAACCAAGCTAATTTCTTTCTTATTATAACTCCTCTCAAGGAATTGCTGTTCCATATGTTTCCTTTCACAAGAGAAGGTGGAGTCACCTGCTGTCAGTCTGGATGTTCTTAACATCTGTGCTGTCACAACATTATTAAAAATGTGCCCAGGATACATACTCTGTCTTTGGACAAACGTATTCCTATGGCAAATTTTCCTATAGATTTCAGAAGTAAAAGCACCATCAAGTCCCCTGGTAATCCTAACATCAAGAAAATCCATACTTACAGTAGCGCTACTGGCTGTCAAACGAAGAAAGTCAGTACTACTGTTGAGTTGACCAATGTACTGAGACAGCTCATCACCAGTACCCTTCCAAAGGAGGAAAAGATCATCAACAAATCTCCTGTAAAAAAAACAACCTGTCCAGGCTTCAGCTGAGGTATGATATGCATTTCCTCCCATTTTGCCATAACGAGGTTGGCGTAACTATTGGCACAAGAAGTGCCCATAGCTACGCCATCACTTTGTTTAAAAATACTTTCTTCAAACATAACATAAAAATGTTATTGTCAAGAATAAGTTCCATAAGCATACACAGTAAATCTATCTTATGAATCTCATAAGTGCCATCTTGCTTTAGATAGTCTCCCAACATCTCTATCCCTGTGTTATTGGGTATGCACATAAAAAGGGATTTCACGTCTAATGCTATCATAATGCAACCAGCAACAGGTGGTTTAACTTGTATGTGAGCAAATAAGTCCCTAAGGAACTGTTCAGTATCCTTTAAAATATAACAGTTCTTAGCTAAGATTGGTTTCAAATGTTGTTCAACATAGATGGAGAGGGGTTCAGTGCACCAGCCCCTTCCAGCTACTATTGGTCTCATAGGGGGTTTACTGGCATTATTTTAGGGAGGCCCTGTATAGTGGGCAAAGTTGGTTCTTGTATAATAAAATAATTAAAAAGATCAAGACTATGCCCAAGCTGCAGACATTCAAACAATTCATTATACACTCTACTAATAGACTGTTCAACTTGTTGCATTGTAAATGGAATATAAATTAATGGATCATTGAGCATGGTATACATTGCATCCTTGTAAAATGTATAATCCATAACTACAAGACATCCACCTTTGTCTGATGGTCTAAAGCTCAAGGTAGAATCCTGACACAATTGTTCTAGAGCTACCCTCTCATTAACTGACATGTTACAAAAAGTCTTTGTATTGCTATTATTTTCATACAGTGCATAAATGTCCCTAATGCATGTTTTTTCAAAAACTTCGATAGCATCAACTCTAGGTGGTATAAAGCAACTAGTTTTCCTAAAAATATTAGCATTATTATTACTAGTGCCATGTGAATCATTAAAAAACATCTTCAAACTGACATTTCTAGTAAAAGTCTTAAGTTCTATAATGTTTTCAGTTAGAGTCATTTTCGTAGCTGATATGAAACTCATACCTTTGTTTAGAAGATTAATTTCAATGGCCGTTAGTCTATGACCAGATAAATTCCAAACTAGCATTGTTCCCACATCTTCTTCAATGTCAGCAGTGTCCCTTCCTCGGCCGATGCCTTCCTCTTGAATCATGCTCTCCCCAAAGGTCGTTCGTAAAAATTAGACGTACGAATGGGAAGAAGGTTAGAAAACAATCTGTTTGGATTAAACGGCAGAGTTGGAGCATAAGTAGTTGCCACTGGATGGGAAGAATCCTTCCTTCGTGCTCCATTATCCGACATACTAGCTGAATTAGTGCTGATGTCATCCGCAGGCAAAGGGCATGTACGTACGCCTGAGGGTTTCTCATCATTTAAGGTGGAACTAGAAGGAACAACAGGAGCCTCAGTGTTAAATACAGTTGGTTCTGGTCCTTGAACAGGATCACTGGAAGATGTTTTAGAGTGACTGGTATTCACATTAATGTTTGTAGTAACAGTTCTATCCTCCCTAGGCCAAGCGAAGACTCTTCCATTAGAAAAGTCAGCAATATCACATTGTATCTTTCTCCTTTTATTGTTCAGCATCTGTCTTTCATAGGCAGCAATAGAGTCTATAATGTGTTCCACCTTAATATCTGCAACTGAATGTGGATATGTCTCATAGAGGCCCATTTGTGCTTTCTCAATATCAGATAGCAAATTGTCCTCATGTGGTTTAAAAAATTGTCTTAGGAGTCTCATATAGCTATAGCTTGCATCCAAGATGATTTGCTGCCATTGAGACAAAAGGTCATTATACGTGTTGCCATAGGTAGGCATAGTTAAAACCCTTAAGCCACGAGGAACAATACGCAAATTGAGACATGCCTCAAAATGGAATCTCTGTGTTTTTTAGTCTAATTAATCTTCTGGCATCATTTTCAAGCTTATGTAAATCCCTTCTCAGGGCATTTGAATCATACTCACAGGTATTCAGAGTAGGAGGTGCATTATCTGCTGGTATAATGTCCAATAAGGGATTCTCAGAGCTCCCAAGTAAAGATGAAAAGTTCTTACGGCCAGTAAAAGTCACGTTATTCAGTTCAGACGAGTTGGAAGAATCCCGTGGTTGACAACAACCTTCTGCCATGTCCTTACACCAAATCCAACGCAGTATAAGGCAACAAAGAACAAAGTCTATGGTGTAGGTAAACCTGTAAACATGAAAACATTTCATACATAAAAGCATATAGAACATTTTATTCATAAAAACATTATAAAAATACTGAACATAATTAATATCTATCTGGCTAAGGGCCTATTCATTAAAACTGGTTTAATAGAAAATTTATCATTGAGGCCTTTCCCCATATTGGCCTTTAGCCAGATAGATATTAATTATGTTCAGTATTTTTATAATGTTTTTATGAATTAAATGTTCTATATGCTTTTATGTATGAAATGTTTTCATGTTTATATAATGAGTTTTGAGCTGCATTTTGTGGCTGTTGAATGAAATGCTTTATATGTTTTTATGAATTAAATGTTTTTGTGTTTATACAATGAGCTTTGAGCTGCATTTTTTGGTGTGGCTTTAAGGGCTCTTGTTAATTCCTAATTATTTTTGCATACTAATTGGCTGCTTTGCTGTTTAAAAGTACTACAGTTTGGATCATTATTTGTCTGATGAAGCAGCTGCTGCTGCGAAAGCACTTACTGTTTTTTCTACTGTTTGTTCTGGGATTAAATTCTTGAATTTTACTGCTGTGTTCCGCTGCCTCCTTTGACTGTGATATTGTATGATTTATTTTTTGGAGGACCGGTTTACCTACACCATAGTCTTTGTTCTTTGTTGCCATTTTTCTTGTCTTAATTAAATATTTTTTACCATTAAACCTAATTGACTCATTACTTTTGTCACAATAGCATCAGCATGCTTTGTTAAAGTCTACTTGGAAGCAATTAATATCGCCAGATCTCTATAATCTTCAACTTCAGATAAAACTACATTCTGAAGCATTATTGGTTATTTTATCATTTACTTCTCGAAGTACACAAAATTACATTTATCCAAACTGAACTTAATACCAATTTTCTTGGCTCTTTTAAATATATTATAAATATAATTGTTTATATTAAGAAAATCAATAGCACGTGTGACAATAAATCCAAGCTTACATTAGTTATATTACAGCTTATATTTGCATATTTGTTCATCCAGCAACTGTTAATGGTTTGAATGGAATCAAAGATTATATTAAACAATACAGGGCCCAAGACCAGTCTCTGTGGCACTCATGCTGTTAGAAAGGATTAGAACTCTAAACCTGGTCAGTCGCAATCTGTTTCCTATCAGACAACCATGCTATTATCCAGGAGTTAACCAAGTATGGATCAAAATTGTCCTTAATTAATACTTTGTATAGTGCTTTATGGCACAGTATATTAAATGCTTTGGCTAAGTATATTAAATGCTTTGGCTAAGTCCAAGTATATAAACATAGCTGTTATTCCTTGATCCGCAGTTAATGTTACTTGATCGTAGAATTCAGATAACTTAGCTAAAATTATTTTGTGAATGGTATAAGAGATTTGAGAATTTGTGGAATTAACATAGATGTTTTATGGGTAAAGTTTTCACTAAATTTGTCTTCTAGTATATTTACTGTGTCTTCTGAGCCTGAGTGGGTTGTGCCATTTTGGATGAGCTCAGAACACTGCTGGATTTTTTAGGTTCATAGATTCATAGGTGCATAGGTAGGCAAAAGGCTATTGGCCCTAGGGCCTATATAAGCCTAGCCAAACGGTACCTTGGCTTTTGCCACCCATGAAAATTATTTTCCTGTGCCCCTGTCAAGCAGAGCCACAGAAGTGATCCCTGGGGTGAATTTCCTATCTCCCATCCAATCATCAAGATTTTTCTTGAATTTTACTAATGAGGAGCTTTGTTTGATATAGATAAGTAGTTTGTTCCAGAGTATAGAAAGTCTCTGGGACAGGAATCTATCCCTCCAACATGTTCTGTTTATTGTGGTGACAAGGTTTAGGTCCCTAGAGTGTGTAGCTCAGAGGGACTGGGATTTCTTTAAGTGGAGCATGTCCAACAGCTCTGGGTTTGACATAGCTTTGTATGTTAGGCAGAGATCGCCTCTGATATGCGACAGAGTAAAGCTGGAGTTTTTTGAGACGGTCTGCATAGGGCATCTGTTTGAGGCCAGTAATCCTCTTTGTGAGGTATTTCTGTGGCGTTTCCAGTTGTTGTAGATGTCTTGTGAGGTACATACCAAAAGGGGCTTTGTACTCTATAATGGGTCTAATGAGTGATGAGTAGAGGGGAACAATGACCTCTTTTTTCCTGGATGAGAAACCTTTTGTGATGAGGTGTGCCACGCAGAAGGATTTCCTGGCTACTGTGGCGATGTGATTATCAAAGGAGAGACTACTGTCCACCTGTGTCCCAACATCTCTTATCACACTTTTGGTGTTAAGTAGACTACCGCCTATGTGGTAGTTCATGGGTACAGAGTTTTTACCAAAAGGGATGACAAAAAGAAGTTATGTTCTTACCATAACGTTCCATGTGGAGTGTTCATCTCGCCTTTGTTCTTACACACGGGTTCGGAGCCGATCCTTGGCTCCAAGTCGACCGCATAGCAAAGCTCTGCATCTTAGAGAAGCTCGAGACCAGGCTATATCCCACAATCCTCCCTGCCATTACTCAGATCTAGTTTGCAAGCAAACCAGACTAACAATAACCCTGAGGTGCTAAGGCTACATACTGCCACAAAAAAATTCAGAGACACCATCTCACTGACAAATTAACTAAGGGTAACGAAATATACCCGGAAGAGGTAAAGACATGTGGACCAGACTCTAGTCCTACTCGTTCTTCCAAACACGTGAGGGAGGGAAGGGGGGGAATGTAAGAACAAAGGCGAGATGAACACTCCACATGGAACGTTATGGTAAGAACATAACTTCTTTATGTGAGAGTGTTCAATCTCGCCATTTGTTCTTACACACGGGTAGCGTCCCTAGCTCTGTCACCCTGAGTGACTCATGGAAGAATGTTCCTGAGCACAGTGGAACCAAAAGATGTCCTGTCTTTGGAGGCTTTGTCAACCCTATAATGAGCGATGAAAGTATGTGGTTTAGACCACGTGGCTGCTGCACAAATCGTGTCCAAAGGCAGGTGAGCTGCATGAGCCAAGGAAGTGGAGACGGACCTAGTAGAATGGCCTTTTGGTTTGGTGGGTAAGGACTGATTTGACTTAGAATACACAAAGGCTATACAATCAGTAAGCCATTTAGAAAGCGTACGTTTTGTAACTGCCATGCCCTTTTTATTGTCTGCAAATGCAACAAAAAGTTGATCTGTTTTCTGTAGTCTTTAGTCCTGTCTAAATAAAATCTGAGCTGTCTGTGGACATCTAACTTGTGCAGCATATATTCCAACTTGCTGGTATGGTTCTTGAAGAAAGTAGGGAGTTCAATGGATTGATTAATATTTATGACAGAACATACCTTAGGAAGGAAGGACGGATTTGTTCGTAAAGAAACTCTATCTGGGTGAAAAATTAAGTAAGGCGGTTTAATTGACAGTGCTTGCAGCTCTGACACTCTCCGAGCTGAAGTAACCGCTACAAGAAAAAGAGTATTCCACGACAGAAACTTCAGGAGGCAAGAAGAGGCTGGTTCAAAGGGTGGCAACATTAGTTGTGACAACAACAAATTTAAATTCCATTGGAATAAAGGGTCTCTGACGGGTGGTCGAAGATGGAAGGAACCTTTCATAAAAGCCTTACAAAGCCTGTGGGACATAATAGAATAACCGTCCTCACCAACATGGAAGTTGGATATGGCCACCAACTGCACTCTTAGTGTGGAAGTAGAGGTTCCTTCGTGGAAAAGGATGGAAAGAAATTCTAGAACTTTATGTAAAGGAGCAACCAGGGGATCCAAGTTTTGACTAGATGCCCAGTACACAAAGCGTTTCCATTTACTCTTGTAGAGTTTTGTGGTGGAAGCCTTATGAGAGGCAACCAAAATGCGCTGAACTGCCAGAGAAAGTAGATCAGACCTGGCTAGGCAGGGAAGTGGAGCAGCCAAGCTGCTAGTTTGAGGGATAGAAGAGACAGGTGAGGAACTCCCGATGAATGTGTCAGTAGATCTGGTACTGGGTCCAGGATCCACGGACCCTCTATTTGATGGGATCGAAGAAAGGGGAACCATATCTGTCAAGGCCAGAATGGGGCTATGAGTATAATTGTCCTTTCCAGGTTCATGGCTTTCTGAAGAAATTTGGGAATCAAGGGGGTAGGTGGGAATGCATATAGGAGACCCGGGGGCCAATCATGTATCAGTGCATCCCTGGGGGCATCCCCTGGAGGGGGTAGAAGGGCAAAATAGCTTCTGCATTTGGTATTCATTGGGGAGGCGAATAGATTGCAGCAAGGCTGGCCCCATTTGCGGAAAATTCTTTCCACCACTTGTAGTTTGAGGGACCACTCGTGAGGTAACAGGATGGCTCTGCTCAACCTGTCCGCAATGACGTTGGATGACCCCGGGATGTGCGTTGCTATCAGAAAGCGACCCGTGGACTCTGCCCATTGCCAAATTCTCATGGCCTCTCTGCATAATGGGTAAGATCTGGTTCCCCCTTGTTTGTTTATGTACCAGACTACAGACATGTTGTCTGTCTGAACTGCTACTGTTCCTAAAGGTAGGAGGGTTTGAAAGTGTTGCAACGCCAAGAACACCGCCCTCATTTCCAGAACATTTATGTGCAGGTTGTACTCCATGTTGGACCATTCCCCTTGGACTGTTCTTCCCTGAAAAAGTCCCCCCCACCCTATCAGGGAAGCGTCCGTGGTTATAGTGGTCGTCGGATTCGGTAGAACAAATGGACGACCCATAGTGAGATCCTGGCTGGACACCCACCATGAGAGGTCTCGCTTGCAAGAATCTGTTATCAGAATCTCGTGCGTTAGGGGTAACTGCTGGAATGACCACTGTGTGAACAGCAGCCATTGGAGGAGCCTCATGTGCAATCTTCCCAAAACCTTCAACACCAATTTGGCCAGGGCTTTCCTGCATTGCAGCAGAAGAAGAACCTGTTCCTTGAGGGATGAAGCCCTTACTTGAGGGAGCTTTACCAATGTTAAGCGCGTATCTAGGTCTGCTCCGATGAATGAAATATGCTGTGAGGGCAGTAAGACAGATTTTTTGAAGTTTATGGAAATCCCTAGGTGGGAACAAAGGTTGACTGTATAGTTTCTTGCTTGTATGAGGAGACGCTCGGTGGTGGCGGTGAGGAGCCAGTCGTCCAGATAGGGAAACACCCGGAATCCTAGACATCTCAAGTGAGATGCTACCACTGCCATGCATTTGGTGAATACCCTGGGGGCTGAGGTGAGCACAAAGGGCAGGGCTCGAAATTGAAAATGACTGGCTCCCGGCTGGAAGCGCAGGTGATCTCTGGATGTTCTAGCCATCTTGATGTGGTAGTACGCGTCCTTGAGATCTATCGAGCACATCCAGTCGTCCTTCTGCAAAAATGGAAGGATCGATTGAAGCATGACCATCCGGAACTTTTCCTTCTTCACGAAGGTATTGAGATTGCTGAGATCCAAAATGGGTCTCCAGTCCCCTGTCTTTTTCGGAATTAAAAAGAACCTTGAGTAAGTTCCGGATCCTTTTTGGTCTGCCGGGACTGGCTGAATGACTCTTTTTTTGAGCAGCTTTGAAATTTCTATTGCTGCTTGGCCTCGCAGATGGGGTGGCACATCTGGAGACCTTCTTAGTTGGGGTGGAGTTGACATAAGGGGTATTTTGTATCCTCTGGTTACAATGCTTTTTACCCAGGAGTCTGAGGTGAGAGTTTGCCAGGCCTGTGGGTATAAAGCCAAGCGACCCCCGACTGCCTCCAGAGCAGGACAGTCGGGCCCCCATTCAGGAGTGCTGGAAAGGCTTACCAGGGACAGTATCCCTGTTGCCTTGGTTCTGCAGACCCCCTCTGCCACCAGGGCGGCGTCTTCCATATCTGCCCCCCCTCTGCCTCTGGGGGGGTTCACTCTGTGTGGCCTGGAAAGATCCCTGAGTTCTACGGAACCACATTTTTCCGCCTCGTTGCCCTTTGGGGTACGGTCTGGATGGAACGGAAAAATGGACTCTGACAGCAGACAGAGTCTTTCCCTCCTGCTCACACCAAGTTAATGTCTCTTTCACTTTGGGCCCAAAAAGAGTGGCACCATCAAAGGGGGCGTTGGCGAAAGAAGACTTGAAGGCTTCCGCAAAAGAGCACAGCCGCATCCAGGATTGTCTTCGTAGAGCATATCGCTGAAGCTGCGGCCCTACTTGACCCTTCAGCCACATACGAGATGAGCCTCATGGACGAGTTCACTACGGAGGTAAGGGTGTTAAGTTGTGCTGTTACCTTATCTGAAACAGGAGCATCTGTGTTACCCTGGAGAGTATCTCTCAGCTCCTTGATGAGATCCCTCTGTAGTCATGTAAAATGCGTCAAATAGTTTAGCGAACGCATGGAAAAAGTCGCTGAACTAAAAACGCGCTTCCCGTATCTGTCCATAGTCCTAGAATCCTTATTAGGAGGATGAACAGAAGAGGAAGACTCCGACATCTCCTTTTTAGTGGCTGCGGCCACCACCATAGCGTCAACCGGGACTCCTTTGGTGAGATAAATCTTGTCCTGGGGAGCGGTAATAAATTTACTTGGTTTTCGAGGAACCGGTCCCACTGTGTCCAGTGTCTCCCACGCCCTTCGAGCAATCAAATCCATTAACTCATCGAAGGGTGGAGTAACCCAGGAGGTAGAAGAAGGTTGAGCACCAAATGCCTTCAGCAACACCGACTCGTCCTCAGTGGGGGCTAGGGACTGCCAATCACCCCTCTGTTTTAATATCTCCAAGATGTCCGCAAATGAGACATCCTCAGAGGGGGATTTTGGGGATCCCTCTGACTCATCCAAGTCAGTGTCAGAAGTTAGAGATTCCTGTGGGGAATCTAAGTGCCTCTTCTTGCACAATCTTTTCCTCGGAACCTCATCGAAGGGAGATTCCGGTGAGGCCTCCGAGGAACAGGGGGCATCCTCTAGGGATGGCTGAGACAATGGTGCTCCACGCTTTGGATGTGTCGTGGGAACAGAAACAGACAGTGGCTCTTTAAGGGAGGGAGAAGACTCGTCCGATGAAGTGGTTGTCTGTGTAGACAAAACCTTCCTCATAAGGTCAAAAACCCCTGAACCTCAGGTCGAGGACTTCCCCGGTCCCGAAGAACATGGAAGAATCCGAGACACTGGGCCCATGGGTCTTGACCCCGAGGACGGAGCTGAGCCGATCTGCGCTGAGGCCCCGAGAGGGAGAGTCGGCACCGAAAGGTCAGTACGACTCTCGGTCCTGGAACCAAGGAGAGATCGTCGACTCCGCAACTCACCTATAGGTTCCGATGGAGTCAAGGTAAATGGTGTCGATCGTGCAATGGACGGTTTCGGCACCGAGGGCTCCACTATCATCGGCTCATCCTCTTCCGGCTCCGAAGACTGGATGGGTCTCGAAGGAGGACCTGTTGGAGATAAGGGAAGGCCTTCTAGTTTCGACACCAACTGGGAGGCAACTGCAATCAATTTGGAAAGGGCCGTGTTCTCCATAAGTTTCTGCAAGACATGATCCACATCAGTATCAGATAATGGTCTGGAAGATCGGGTCGAAGGGGCCGAAGATGGCACCGACCGAAGAATAGACGGTGGAGGTAGTTCCGACACCGGTTCCAAGACCTGGGGCTCAGTGAGAGACAAACGTTCGACGCTCGGCCCCAAAGTCTGTGGAACCAGCGAGCGAACTTTAGAAGATGTACTTGGAGCTGATGACATGGGCTCCGACATCTTATACCCCTTCGAGGACTTAAAAGCCTGGTCAGACTTGTCCAAGGCCTCCTGGAAGGCAGGCTTAAGAAGTCCCCTGTCAATAAGCTTCCTGCGTCTATCTGTCATGACCTTCCCACTGAAGGAATGGCAAATAGAGCAATCCTCTTGCAAGTGGAGAGGGCCAAGACAGTAGACGCAGGAAGTGTGGTTGTCAGTGATGGACATTTTCTGTCCACACTGACACCTTTTAAAACCAGACTTGGCTTTTTCAGACATAACAGTAAACTGTAAAGAAGAGGGAATTTAAAGTTTAATAATTTTAAGTTTAAAGAGAATTTACAGTTAAAGTAAGGGTAGGCCCCAAAAGGGAAACCTATAAAAAACTAACTACAATATACACACACACACACACACACACACACACACACACACACACACACACACACACACACACACACACACACACACACACACTATAGTACAGAAAATAAAATATCAAAAAAACTATAGGAGTATAAGAACTTTTGAAACAAAGAAAAAAAGACTATCTTATTTGTCTAACAACAATTTCTCTGGTCCGAGCTCTCTGTAGCGATGTGACCCGTTGCAGCGGCAAACTAGATCTGAGTAATGGCAGGGAGGATTGTGGGATATAGCCTAGTCTCGAGCTTCTCTAAGATACAGAGCTTTGCTATGCGGCCGACTCGGAGCCGAAGATCAGCTCCGAACCCGTGTGTAAGAACAAACAGCGAGATTGAACACTCTCACATTGCACTTTTTGGCATTGAGCTTGAGGACATGGCTTTGACACCAGGCATCTCTCAGTGAGGCCCTTTTGTAGGATGTCCACATCATTAGGAGTTTTGATTATGGCTCCTAGTTTGCAGTCATCTGCGAACTTTGTTAGCCAAAGACCTTCTGTGCTAGCCTGTACTTCAGAGAAGTAGATACCAAACAGGAGAGGACCTAGGACTGAACCATATGGTACTCCACTTATCACTGGTCTGAAGTTGGATTTAGAGTCTGCTACTTTCACAGTGTGGGTTCTATCAGTTTGCCAGTTGGCAACCCATCTTGAGACATAGGGATTTATACCTAGTTTAGTGAGTTTATCTATAATTCCAGAGTGAAGGATGGTGCCGAAAGCCTTGGCGAGATCTAGATAGGCTGTGTAATATAACTAAAGAAGGACTTAAAATTATCCTTTGTCTCAGAAGCAAAATTTCGGTTCATATCTTGCCTTACTATCTTTAATACTAGCGTTTAGTTCCTTAATGATATTATTGATGCAATATTTAATATGAGGAATTTTAGATCTCTTGGCATTTATTTATTTGACATTTTATTTACGGGGAAAGTCTGAATGGGCCAAACAATCCCTTTCAGCACAGGCCAAATGAGAAAAGCTCTTAACAATTACCAACAGCCTAGACTGTATACTAAACATTTAAAGTTATAGTTGCTATGAAGTACAATTGAGCTATAACAGACATTTAACACTACTGGAATATAGAAAGGATCTGCAAGATTATACAGACATAACAATTTTGACACTTTAATTAATGAATAAAATGCTGTTATTAGCTATAGCAGAATATTCCAGTGACCACTGCAAAGTACTGTGTAAAGGGTGTGGATGTAATAGAGGAGAAAGAAGATAGAGAGAGAGAGAGAGGTGTGTGTGTGTGTGTGTGTGTGTGTGTGTGTGTGTGTGTGTGTGTGTGTGTGTGTGTAAAGTAAGCTGAAAGGATTTGACAGGAAAATGCAATAGGAGGGGAGTAGGATTAATGACAAGAAGGATAGTGATGGTGTGGTGTAAGGGATTCAGACAATAGAGAGATGGGCAGTGGCAGGAAAGATGTTGAAAATAAACAAGGTATCACTACTTCAGTCGTGGGGATGCAAGGCAAGTAGGACAGCAGAGATGAAGTAATGAAGTGTAGCTTCACAGTAAACATGTTTACACAATTCATAATCACTAAAACATTAGATATGTGTATTTAGATATATGACTCCATAGATGTGTAAAATTAATCAGGCTATTTCTTAGCAGCTATTTAAAAACAGTTGTTAAACCATTCAAATATGATTTTATTATTCTTTCAAAAGACTGATAGTCTGCAGCAACATTTTTGTACATCCCATTAAGATCCATCACGATTTGAAATTTTTTTTAATACTACTGTCTACACAGCAAGTGTAACCGCCACAAACTGTAGCTGATTGAGTTACACTTACTTCATTTGCCACAACAAAAATAAAAGCAAAGTTACTAATTAACAAATAAGTGGAATGCTAATTTTTGTAGCAGTGTCTGCTCTAAGTATTTTTACTGTTAGATTGTTGCTAGGTATCCAGACTTTTCTGGATAGTGGCTTTTGGGATTTACATGCCTGGACCAAATATACTATAAACTCCACAGTCATAAAAAAATTCATAGTCCTGAGGTGGTATGACACTTCCATAAAGAACTGCTTCATCAACTCAGTAACAAGGGTTTTGTGACCAGCTGTCAAAGTGCTCACACTTACACAGTGAATGTTTGCATGAATTGCTTGCTGGGAACTTCACAAAGGGTCTGGAAGAGAGGGTCATTATCCACATCAAAGCTATAAACTGCAAAACCTGTAGCAGTAACTTTTGCCCATTTTGTCCCTTTTTAGCCACAAAGATATGAGGCCTATGACCTTCATTCTCTACAAATCTTTGAACCCTCTGAAGAGCTGCAGCAATTTTATCACTTCCTCCAAATACTTCTTTGGTATCTCTACTGACCATACGATTAATGGCCTTGTGCTCACCAAAACCTTGTTTCATCGCATCTGTTATTTCCCTTACTGTGTATTGTGCAAGTGCTGCTTCAACAGCAAGTGCCAATAAATTACCTTTTCTGATACATGCACATTCTGTAACAGCATTTGAACTTTATTCTGCTGCCATCTCTAAATCCCTTTAGCTGTTTGATATTCTGAATTTATTTATTGTGAACTGCTGGGCTGTCAGTGGTCAACACTTTAATTCTCTCTCTTCTTCTGGTAATCTGTATTTTCTTCCATAATTACCTCAGCACTAGAATGCGCCACACTGTTCAGTTTGAAATTTTGGAATGCGTTTAGCAGTGTCTTTTGACATTCTACCACATTCCTATATTTTTCTACCAGAACATCAAAAACCTGGAAGGTCAAACAGCAAAGACCTTGATTGTGTGGGATTACAGTACAGTGGAGATTGTGGTTTTGCTCCTTTCTCTACTGTAGTGCGATCTCAGAGTTTGTATATATAATTATCAGGAGGTGGGAGGTGCAGCCACCCCCCCCAGTAAAAACACAGATGTTGTTGGGTTTTTTTGCTTTTATTTTTCAACCTTCTGGTTTTCAGTGTTCCTGGTTCGGTCTTTTGACATTCACGCTTGTGAGCTTTCTTCCTTCTCATAGGAACCTGACTGGGGCATGCAATGGGCATCATCACTTCACAACCCCTCAGTTCCACAAGGGGCTAACATCAGCAGGATTTCTCCACTGACTCATAGGCAACACTGTACCCTTGTTTCTCCAATCTCCACTAGGGAACAATCCACAAGAATGTGTCCTGGACATGTAGGACTCCCCTCAGGATGGATGTGTTCATCCTCCCTGCTTGTGCTGTCAAGAACCTGAACTGCTATTGAAATTCATGTTACCTGAGCCACAGTCATGGCTTTATCCCTCTACACCAATAATGTAGGCACAAATCCTATCTTTCTGGTAAGTGTAAAACCTGGACAGGGCTAAAGGGAAGCCAACTGATTGTGCCTTCTTTACCAGTAGTTTTCACATTGTTTCTGTGTTATTAAACACACAAACTGGAGTCCTCTAAAAACCCTCTACCTAGATAATGCAGTAGCCTACTTTAATACTACATTCTTAGACCTATTAAATATCCTTGCTCCCTCCAGAACCAAAAGAATTAAAAGTAAAATTGTCCCATGGTTAAGCAAAGAAACTACAACCATTAAGCATCTCCGTGACAAAGCCTGGAAACATTACCAGAAAAATAAAACTCATACCACCCTGACTGAATATAAGATAAGCAACTACGTAACAAAGTAAAAAAAAAAATTGTTGCATCCGACCGCAAATCCTATTTCTCCACCTTTCAAAATAACCACAAGACCAACCCCAAAAAATTCTGGAATGGCATCTCCACCCTCCTCAATCCACGCAAAAGAGACAACCCATGCCCTGACCCAAATGTCCTAGACCTCTCCTTAGCCACCCAATTTAACTCCTTCTTTATTGATTATATAGCCAAACTAACTACTTCCTTCCCCAACAAAGCTTCACTTCCACCTCCTCTTATCTCTCCCTCCACTAACATTACCACCTCCCAACCCGCTTCCTTCACTATCAAACCCATTCCTATCTCCATCATAAAAAAACTCCTTCGGAAACTGAAAGCATGCTGAAAAGGCCCTAATGACCTTCCTTCCTACTTCCTCAAAATAGCTGCTGGTGCCATTACCTTTCCCATCTCCATTCTAATAAACCACTCAATCCAAGAAAACTATGTACCCCTACTCTGGAAAAAGCCCTATATCATTCCCCTTCACAAAGGAGGTAGTAACAACAACATTCCCAATGTCCAATAAAACAGACTGCATTTTTAAATTTAGTATAGATGGGAGTGTCTGTAGTATCATGAGACTGTGATGTACCTATTTAAACATTTCACTGTTGTATGTTGGTGTTCTGAAGAAGTTGGAAACAGTTCTGATGAAAGTGCTAAACTTTTATTAAGTGGAGTTCTGTAGTACGTGGTCCACTCTGTTTTATTGGTTTTTTTCAGTGTTTTTCGTTCTTCTGTGATAGTCCCAATTTCCGGCTAATCGCTATCTTATCCCCTATCTCAAAAATTCTAGAAAAGTGTATCCACCCTCAACTTCTACCCCACCTCACAGACAACCACCTACTTACCCCCACACAACGCGGTTTTAGACCTGGCCACAGTACCACAACCGCTCTTCTCTCCCTCCTCGAAACCATCAACAAAGCCCGGGATTCCGGCTGTCTAGTGTCCACCCTGCTTCTGGACTTATCCAAGGCCTTTGACACTATCTCCCATAACCTTCTCCTATCTAAACTCTCTAATCTAAACATATCCCACTCTTCTGTCAACTGTTTTTCTAGTTACCTCTCTGACAGACAACAAGCTGTCAAATGGAAAAAAGCCACCTCCTCCTTCCTTAATACACCTACAGGCATACCCCATGGTTCCATATTGGGTCCCCTACTGTTTAACATTTTCATAAATGACTTCCACCAAAACATTCCTAATGCTAAACTGATTCAATACGCAGATGACTCCACGATCATCTGCTCCATCACTTCCACCTCCACTCTCTTAAAACTCACTCAGGATGCTTTCTTGTATACCAAACGTTGGATGATAGACAACCACCTATCACTCAGCTCATCAAAAACAAAAATTATGTTATTTTCCCCTTCAAAAAGTACCATTATAGACAATAACTCATTTTCCATTACTAATCAAAACAATACCTCTCTTGAGGTAGCATCCCATGCAAAGCTTCTAGGAGTCCTTATTGACGAACAGTTAAAATTTGATAGCCACCTACTAACCAATATAAAGAAAACCTACCAGAAACTCGGCATGCTCTACCGCCATAACCGCTATATCACTCCTACTACTAAACTTGTACTCTCTAACACATTCCTCATTCCTTCTCTCCTTTATGGTACCCCACTTCTTACTAACCTTCAATCTTCTCTAAAGACAAAGCTATCCTCCTGTTATAACAAAATTTCTAAGTTTGCTACCGGCTATAAATCCTCCTCCCACCACTGCAATGTCCTACACAAACTAAATTGGCTCGAACTTCCCAGCCATCTTGCCTACATTCAACTTACTCATGGCCATAAACTCATCTTTAATCCCTCCATCTGCTCCTCCCTTGCCTCCTCATTCAAAATGCACCTACCCAACAGACTTCTTATATCCAATAACCAGAATTTGCTTGAACTGCACAAGCCTGCTTGTCCTCCAGGCAAACACCTACTACACTTTTCCCTAGCTCGTCTCTGGAACTCCCTACCACCTCTTATTCGTACTGCAAACAACCATTCTACCATTAAGACCCTGCTTCATTCGCATCTCAAAACCCTCTGGGAATATTCCTGCTCTCATCCCAAGTGACTCACCTCTTTTTTCCTCATTTCTCACACTCCTTTACTTCTCTCTTCTTTTCATCATACTGACCTTCTCTGACTACTTCCATCTTCATTTTTCGCATTTACTCCTAGTCTTCATAGGTTCATAGGTTGGTACTAGGCTATCAGCCCTAGGGCCTATACAAGCCTAGCCATAACAATTCCCTGGCTATTTCTTCCCACACTATTTAATTCCCTGGACCCCTGTCTAGCAGGGTGACTGACATGATCCCTGGGGTGAATTTCCTTTCTTCCATCCAATCGTCAAGGTTCCTTTTGAAGAGGGCCAAAGAGGCACTCTGCTTGACATGTATGGGCAGTCTATTCCAGAGTCTGGGGAGTCTCTGGGTCAGGAATCTATCCCTCCTTGCTCTACTTTTTTTTTTCTTATTGTCCCACCCTTCTTAGATTCAACAATTAACACCTCTTATCCTCTATCCTACTTTAAGGGTGGCCACAGTAGTGCACCGATTAGTGTTGCTGCCTCACAGCAAGAGGTTCTCTGGTTCGATTCTTCGCTGGGGTGCCTTCTGTGCGGAGTCTGCACGCCCTCCCTGTGGTTGCGTGGGTTTCCTCCGGGTGCTTTGGTTTCCTCCCGCATCCCAAAGACTGTAGGTGGATTGGACCAAATTGGCCCTAGGTGTGAGTGTGTGGATGTGTGTGCCTTCTGTGGAAGGTTGGGCGCTGGGCTGGCACCTCAGCACCGTAAAACTCCACTGCCAATCATGAGCGGACAGGTGATCCACTGTGGTGACCCCTAACCAGGAAAAAGCAGAAAGAAGAAGAAGATCCCCTGTCCTACTTTAACTCTGCTAAGATTTCATGTAAAACTATAATGTCAACCATGTGCTACTTCATATTGTAACAAATCTAACAGGAATATGCTCCAATGGATTTTTCTTATTTTAATTAACTTATTTGTGTGTGTGTGTGTGTGTGTGTATGTATGTGTGTGTGTGTGTGTGTGTGTGTGTGTGTGTGTGTGTGTGTGTGTGTGTGTGTGTGTGTGTGTAATTTTACCTTTTGCTTTTCTGACTGTATTTTCACTGCAATCGTGGATTCTTTGTCATGTTGTGTAATACCATCATTCTTCAATAGTATCACATAAATGTAAATGCATTGTCTTCATATTATATTGTTGTTCATGGAGCTTTTCTCCCCGGGACTCCATTGAAAACAGGCTCTTCTTGGCACAATGTACTATCCCAGTAAACAAACTGTAAAATAAAATAAATAAAAATGGCACATGAATTTTCTGGGACACAAATGTCTATCATCTGCTTCATCACTGAGGCATTCCCCAAAGTTATTTCACTGCCAGTAGTGTTTATTGATATCTGTGATCATTAGATTTATATTGTTGAATTCTGGAAAGTAGACCCCATGCTCTTGGTTTACAAACATGTATTCACCATTTGGCTGTTACGGGCTTGAATTACTGATTTTTGCATGGTAGACTCCAAAGATCTGGTTTTGATAGATGCAGTCTTCTTGTCTACACTAAAAAACAAATCCCAGGCAGATATTTGACCTCTTTGAGTTGTTTAGCTTTGGAGTCCTCCTTGTCTACAAGGCAATTCTCATTCCTCCTGCCTTGCTGGGAGTCCTTAAGGGAGATTGGCATTATAACTAATTTCTGTCAAGAACAGTAGCAAGAGCAGCTCCCCCTTTACACTGAATCTTTGCTCATATTAATCTTCCTATCCCATCCACTCTCTGTTCTTCAGGGGAGCAGATCTGGGTGATAATGGAGAGCACCACAACTTTCCAGTCCATTTGTATAGTTGTGAGAATGTTATGGCGGTAGTGTATTTTGACTAATACTGAAAAATATTCTGACAGTCTTTTTGTAGATTTACGGAAACCATCAGGATCTGGCTGTGGCCATTATCTCTCTTTCTCTCTCACTATATATATATATATATTTTTAGAGGGGAGTAATTCTGTTTGTAAGAGGGTAACACTACACCACCTCCATGGCCCTCCATAGTTTAAAAGAATATATAAATAAAAAGGGAGTTGTGAGCTGGGTTGATTAATGTAGTGGCAGCTCTCTTACAAACAAAAGAAAACTGTTTTTGCTTTGGAAAGGTTTCATAGTAAAATGTTAAGTTCTCACTTTGCAAAGGTATCTAATGTTTGAGTGTGGATTATAATGCTCCTGTTTTATCAATGGAATGTTTTCCCTTAACTAGCTCTAGTAGTGCAATATGCAACAGAATTTGTTTGGACTATGTGTGGGAACTTGATCAGAAAGCAGTAAGTGACAGTTAAGAACAGTAAGACACTGTCCTTAGTTAGGGAATAGTGATTCGGTAGGAAAGTAAGCATTCTGAGCTCCATTAAAGCTACTATTCCTTGTTCATATGGGGCAGGAACAATGCTTCAGTAAGGATGTAAGCATGGTGATCTACTTTCTGTGACCACCTCCACTAAGTGACCAATCAGAAGCAGGGTACCTCAAGGCTCCATGCTGGTATCGCTTCTATTTGGCATCTACTTCTCAGAGTTAAAGTCTAATGCCAAGGGCCTTTGGTTAAGCATGTTCACAGATGACTGCAAACTGGAAGGTATTATTGATTCCCCCGTGACACAAACATCTTACAAGAGGGTCTAATACAGACAAATGTCTCACGCCAGAGTCACAGATTAAACCTTGATACCAAGAAATGCATTACAGTGCCTTTTGGGAAAAAGGCCACTTAGGCTAATTACTCCATCGCTAAAATACTCCTAACAGTTGACCTAGTGGTCAGGAATCTGGGATTATATGTAGACAGTAATCTGGCCTTTGACCAGCATGTGACCAAGGTAGTGAGAAAATAATTTTATGTCACCCAACTTATAAGTGAGGGAATGGCATTTAGGTGCAAGGAAGTCATAGCGCCACTCTATTTAGCCCTTATCAATCCCATCATTGAGTATAATGCCCTCTTCAGCATGTACCTGACCAGACATATGCAACAGCTGGAATGCCCACAGAGGTTCCTTATCAGGAGAATCCAGAGTATAAACACATTGTCCTACTATACCGCTTGCCTTAAATTACCTATCTCTTTACTTGGTCTCCTACAGGTTACTGAGAGGTGACCTATGCCTGGCATGCAAGGCATCTTTGGATACACCTCTGATGGACTTCTTAAACATCTGGAAAATGAACATGATTTAAATTTTGCTTGCAACATAAATAGTACATGTTGGCAAGGCAGATATGTATCTGAGAGGATCCCCATGCTTTGGAACAGGTTCCCCATCCATGTGAAGCAGAGTCCATTCCTAAGCCTATTTAAGTGTAACCTTGACCAGTGGATGGAAACTAGGAAATTTATCCAGAGTCTGGCCTCTATGTCTCTGATAGACAGAGGCAGACAGTAACTATCCCCAAATTAACATACCTCCCCACCTTTAGAAACTTCAAAACATACTCCATCCAAATAAACACCCATAATACATAGGGACACAGTTGGGTTGAGTTGCATGGCTAAGCTTATAATGGTCCAGGTGGTCATTAGGCTAGTATTTATCTATGAACCTATGAAGCTGGAATGTCTATTGCAGTAAATTCTTTCCTCCATATGCACAGCTTCACATCCTCTCAAAGTTGAACATCTGTAGCATTTTCCTCAGATGATGAGAGAAACACATCTTACTCCATTGCAGCTTATATTGACAGTAGAATTCTCTACATCTACTCGATATAGAGAAGAATCAGTGATTCAGTGATTATAAACAATAAAGCTTGCATAATGACATCACTCAGTAGTTTGGACAGAGACTTAGATGGGGTCTGGTGTTCTCCATTATTGCTCAGATTTGCTATATTGCTTTTTTAGAAGAGCACTGATCAAGATATGTAGTTACATAATGATTTCTGCATTATTAATATTGCATAAGTGTTTCTGGAAAGGTTATGTAATGCTGTCTATCATAGTAAAACTACACAACTGTTTTTTTCTGATAAGATTTTTTCTAATCAGACTGTTTACTTGGTTGTATCAAAGGTGACGTCACTGAAATCCAATTTTTTGATCATGCTTTCCCGGTGCTGCTTGTGACTGAAGGAGTAATTTAGCATAGCAATATTTAAAGCACTTTTGCAGTACCACTGATGTGGAGGTTCAGTTCCCAGTCCAGTTTCTAAATGTACTACTTCTGACATTACAGTCAGAGAAAAGGGATATAACTTAATTCCCTTGCCCTGATTTGATGTGATGAAAGGTAGCATATTCAGAGGTTGGGGTGTGGGGAGGTCATACCTCTCAACCTCTTAGCACAAATCTGGATAAAGCCAGCAACAATGTGGGGGGGGGGCAAAGGCCTTGAATCAGGGACAGACTTTAATTATTACTCTTTATAAACTTAGAAAGTTGATAGAATAACAGCTTCTGTGTTGTCATGTGCATTTTCTGAAGGCTAGAAAGTCCGAAACTAAGATGTCTGGAATTATGTAGTGACTTCAGTCCAAAATAGTTTTCCAGAAAACTGCAGATTTTATAAGGAACATACCAAGCATATGAAGCAAAAATCTGAACAGATGAGAGGTATGGGGAAGGCAAAGCCTATACATTCCAGGTTGCAGGAGGGCACACCTCTGTGTTAAACCTAGCCAATTTCCCTTTTTATGCTCAAAATTGCCTATCCCATTTGGATATAGATTGACCTTACCCATACCATGGTCGATAATTATATATTACAGCTAATAAGTATAACTGGGATCATACCATAGATAATTTGGAGGGACCGCTGCATTAGATAAATCATTTAGAAGTTGCATCTGTCCATTAGTAGTACAGGGGACAGTCCTGGGGTAAAAGTTCTGTTTCCCATCCATAGATCTAAGTTGCACTTGAAAATGGGCAAGGATGAACTTTGTTTTATATGGATAGGGACTCTCTTCTATAGCAGTGGTATCCTCTAAAAAATATACTTGTCCCTCCAAACTATTCTGTTGATGTTGCAGTAGAGGTTTAGATCCCTAGACCATCTATTTCTGATGCCACTTGACTTGGTGATGTGCAGTAAATCCATCAATAATGGGTCGGAGGAGGCCTTGTATGCCAGTCACAGGTCACCTCTTAGCAGGATAACGAGTAAAGTGACAGGGTTTTGAGTTGGTCCATGTAGGACATGTTTAGGCCTTGTATCCTTTTAGTAATGCAGTTGTTGCATGTGTCTGGACAGATACATGGCAAAGTGGGTATTATATTTAATGACTGGACTAATGAGGGCTGAGTAAAGGGAGACTATGATATCCCTGGATTTAGACACAATCCCTGTGTTTATAAGCTGTGCAATATAGAAGGACTTTCTTACAAAAGACATGTTGGTCAAAAGTTAGGTCACTCTCCACACAAGTTTCCAAATCCCGAACAATTGGGTCAGCTCTTACAGGCATATTTTCAATGTGGTAGTTCCCTTGGGTAGATGACTTCCCAAAGGATACAATAAGGAATTTTTTGGCATTTAGTTTCAGTCCATGATTTTGACACCAGTTATTTATTTGAGACAAAATTCCTGCAGGATGGCTAAGTCATCTGGGTTTCAATGACTGCTCCTAGCTTACAGTCATCTGCAAACTTAGCCAGCCAGAGCCCTCTGATATTGGCATTTACATGAGAAAAGTGGATGCCAAACAGGAGAGATCTCAGCACAGAACCCTAGTGGAATCGACTGGTGACTGGTCTCTTTGTGGAGGTAATGCCCCCGTATTTTGATTATCTGTGATGTATCTGTGAGCCATTTGGCAATCCAGCCAAATTCACATTCAGTTAAATATATTATGATGGTCTACTACTGTAAACTGTTTTTGCTATATTTTGCTTCTAGAAGAGTAGATCCCCAAACCTTGATCTGTCATATTGTTATGCTGACTGAACACAGGGTAAACAAAGCTGCAAAGACTTCATTCACCATTCAGAGAACTGTCATGATGCTGTGCATTCTTGCAATTATAGCCTTCTGACTGCAGTCTAATTCTTATTGTTGTTTTGCCTGAACACTGGATAAACAGTGCTATAAAGAGTTTGGTCACCCAGTCAGGTCACTTAGCCAGTGCACTCTGCTTTCCTGCCATTAGGGCCTTATATCCATAGCTGAATTTTTCATTCTATTTTGTTGGATGAACACAGAATAAGAAAGGATGAGTGCATGTAACAGTGCATTTTGTTACACCAACAAAGTACTGAGTAACAAAATAAAGTGGAACTGTAAGCAACCACAGGGGAGACAGAGAATAAGCTGATGTGAAGAAAGGGACAGTTCACTCATCCACTGTTATGCTCAGTATCTTACATTACTTACAATATGCCACTGATTTTTCTCAATAGGGTAGGTTGCCTTAGAAACCATGTAGAGGTACCCGGAAACATCCTTCAAACCACCACTTCTGCTGGAAGAATAGTTCATTCTGTAGAGTTTCGTAAAAAGCGTGGACTATAGAAAACAGCACATGAGAGCTCTCAGAAAGAGAAAGCACCAGATGCTGGCAACTTCTGTTGAATGACCCCTGTTGGAAATGTAAATAGATTCAAACATGGTATAGCAAAGTGTTATACAACCAACAATCCAATTAGAAATAGCTTGTTTATTCACTTAAACTTTCAGCTTGTTTAATGGAAAATAAACAGTTGGCTGGTCTGACGTTTTAAAATCCTTGCTTCTAGTAATATGTACAAACAGCTGCCTACAAAACTCAGTTTAGTGAATTAAACAGTCCACTGCATCATGTGTTTAAAGATAAAAGGAGGGGAACCTACTTCCTCTGATCTACCCAGAATGCCTTCAAATAATCCTTTGTTGACAAGATGTGCAGTGTTGTTCATAATATTTTTTAGCCATACAACACATAATGGATAGGCACTCTCTTTTAGTATATGTTCTAATTTTTTTATCTCTAGAAATGTGATTGCTTCCTCCCAATTTTGCATACATCCTGCTCCAGATATATCTTCAAACTGCTTGCCAAAAGGGTAGAAGTCATTACATGTGCACAAACCCCAACTACAGCTGGATTAGCATATGTGATTACAGTACCAAAGTATCCAGTATACATGATCTATTGTTTCTACTAATGCAGTCTTTAGCAAAAAAAAAATAGTACTCAATGTACTTCTACATTTCATTTTATTAACTACTTAAATCTGTTTGAGACAAAGGCCCCTTTACAGTGGCACCCTAGAAAACCAACCAAATGAGAATTTTAGTATAGAAAACAAACTTCAGAAAGATGTTCCTGTGAGAATAATGGAACAAACTTTGTGCCATGGCATTTGCATTAAGTACTAAGTTCTGTAGCTGGTATACTTAGGTAGGGGTTCTAATCTCACTGCAGTCAGCTTGTGTGTGTGTGTGTGTGTGTGTGTGTGTGTGTGTGTGTGTGTGTGTGTGTGTGTGTGTGTGTGTGTGTGTGTGTGTGTGTGTGTGTGTGTGTCTAGTCAGAAGAATGTAACTGAGTATTCTACAGTCGTCAATACAATCCCATGAAGTACAAATATTTATACCCATAATGATGGCATGATGGTTAAGGTGTTTACCTTATGCACACAAGGTACAGGGTTTGATTCTTACCTTTGAAAGGTAAATTGGCTAGACGTAAAAAACCCACTAAGACAGCTAGCCTAATACTTACCTGTGAACCATACTAGCCACCTACAGTAAGACCAACTTGATAACAGCTATGCTCAAGGGGAGGTTATAACCACTTAACCTGATGGACTTCTTTAAGAAGGTCACCAAAGCAATGGATTAGGGCAAAATGGTTCACACTGCCAACCTTGACCTGGCCAAGGCATTTTACATGGTACCCTATTCGGGCATTGTTGACAAACTCAAGGTTAGGTACAAACTCTTATGCTACCCAGTGAATAGCCAACTGGCTCACACTCAGGACCCAGGTAGTTAGAACTGGGGAGTCCACTTCTACAAAGAGGCCAGTCACAAGCAGAGTCCCTCAGCGATTGGTCCTGGGACCACCCCTTTTGGCATTTACTTCTCTGAAGTCAAAACCAATTGTTTATGGCCTCTGGCTGACTAAATTTGCAGATAATTGCAAATTAGGAGCTGTTACTGAATCCCACAATGACACAAATGTTCTCCAGCAAGGGCTGTCAGAGACAAACAAACAAACTGGTGTCAGAGCCATGGACTAAAACTAAATGCCAAGAAATGCATAAAAGTATCCTTCAGGAAGAAATCCACCCCTGGTAACTATCATATTGACAACACACCCTAAGAGTTGAACTAGTTGTCAGGGACTTGGGGACACATATAGGCAGTAATTTAGCCTTTGACCATCAAGTGTCTAGAATAGTGAGGAAATCATTCTATGTTGCTCAACTTATTAACAAAAGTATGGCATCTAGGTTCAAGGAAGTCATTGCTTCACTGTATTCAGCATTCATCAGACAGTACAGTTGTGTACACTTACCATAAATGTAGATGTTCGAGTGTATTCACTGTTGCAGTCGTTGGCCGGCCCGAATACCAGAGTCAATGTTTTTCTGCATCAGCTGCTGTCACTTGTAGACTGAGGTCAGGTCGTCAGTGCTATAAAGCAAGGCAGCTTACGCCATTACATCAGTTATTTTTGCCCTAACCGGTCAGAAGCCCCAGGAAATATGTCAAAGTGGTCCTGGTAGTTAATAACCACCCCAAGAAGCTTATGTCTCCCTAATGAAAGAGGATATAAGGGGAAAGGAGGGAGGGAAACCAGGACTGCAACAGTGAATACACTCGAACATCTACATTTATGGTAAGTGTATACACAACTGTACTATGTTCTTCGTGTTTCACTGTTGCAGTCATCACCTGTGGGAGGATTCCCAAAGCTGAGGAGAGGGGTGGAAGGATTAGTTTAGAGACCTAGGCATGGGTAGGCAAGCCCTGCAAAACTGCAGAGGCAAACCCTGCCCTAGCCTTAGAGAAAAGAGGAAGGTGGTAATGCTTTATAAAGGTATGGACTGAGGTCCAGGTGGAAGCTTGCAAGATGTCCCTTGTGGGAACTCCTCTGAGGAATGCTGTGGAAGTGGAGGCTGCCCTAGTGGAATGGGTATGAATAGACTTAGGGGGAGGTTTCCCATGAAATCTGTAGCAGAAATGATTACAGTGTGATATCCATTTGGAAATAGTCTGCTTGGAAATGGGCTTCCTCTCTGTCCCTTGGGCAAAACTGGCAAGAAATTGGTCCATTTTTCTGAAGGGTTTAGCATGGTCCAGGTAGTATCTGAGCTGTCTGTGCATGTCTAGAGAGTACAGAATTCTTTTCCCCTTGTTTTGAGGGTTAGGGAAGAAGATGGGCAGATGAATGACCTAGTTGAGAGTCACATTAGATACCACCTTGGGCATAAAGAAGGGGTTAGTCCTAAGGGAAACCCTGTCTGCATGGATAATGATGAGGGGCTCAATGGCCATCAGTGCCTGAAGTTCAGAATTCTGGCGGAGGTGATATCTAGCAAAAAAATCATCTTCCAGGAGAGGTATTTAAGTTCTGCTGAAGCAGCAGGTTCAAAGGGTGGTAAGGTTAGTTTTTCCAAAACATAATTTAGGTCCCAGGCTGGAATGGGTGGTCTTCTGGGAAGTCTGAAATTAGAAGCCCCTCTGAGGAATTGTTTAATCAAAGGATGAGAGAACAGGGGCTGGTCTGTATTAAAATGAGCTGAAATTACTGAGGTGTGGATTTTAACAGAAGAGAAGGAGAGGCCACTATTGAGTAACTTTGCTAGATAGTCCAGGATAACAGGGATAGAAGGTTGTGAGGAACTGGCCCCTCTGGGCTGGCTCCAGGAGCAGAATCTGTTCCATTTCCTTGCATAAGATTTTCTGGTGCTGGGCCTTCTGGCCTCTGTGATAATGTCTAAGACCTGCTTGCTTAGCAGAAGTCCCTTGCTTACCTTGGGAGTATCAGCCAAGCTGAAAGTTTGAGTCTGCAAGTCTGGGTGCAGCATTTCCCCCCTACTTGAATCAAGAGGTTTGGTATCTGGGGAAACTGCATGGGAGGCTGTGATGTCAGGCTGGGCAGCAAGGGGTACCAATGTTGTCTGGGCCAATCTATAGCAAAGAGGATGGCCTTGGGTCCCTCCTCCCTTATCTTGATGAGTACCTTGGGAATAAGAAGCAGAGGGGGGAATGCGTACACGAAGAGGGAGTTCCAGGGGAAGATCAAGGCATCCACCTTCCATGCTAGGTGGTGATACTCCCTGGTACAGAATTTCTTTAGCTGGTGGTTGAGGTGCGAAGTAAACAGCTCCACCTCTGGATTCCCTCACACTTGAGTGACTTGCAAAAAGATCTTTTTGTGAAGCTCCCATTCATAGGGGTCCAGTAAGTGTCTGCTTAAGTGGTCTGCCAGGGTGTTGTCAATCCCTGGTAGGTATTGGGCTATTAGGTGTAATCCCGTGGAGGAGGCAGTCAGCCAGAGATTCATGGCTAGTCTGCACAGAGGGTAAGATTGTGTCCCTCCCTGCTTGTTGATGTACCACATTACTGTAGTGTTGTCTGTTTTGATAAGGAGAAACCCTGGCCTGAGATGGGGTTGGAAAGATGTCAAAGCCTTTTGCACTGCCATCATTTCCTTCTGGTTGATATGTAAGGGAAGGTGTTGGGCATCCCAAAGACCTTGGGTCCACCTGCCTGCTAGGTGGGCGCTCCAAGCAATGTCTGAGGCACTGGTGGTGATGGTCTGCCTGGGAGGGTGGAGGATGAAGGGGAGACCCTGGTTCTTGGCACAGGCCCCTGCCCACCAGAGAAACTAGTCCCTTATACAGGGGATCAGAGAGAGAGAGATCTCTAGAGACTGTGAGTGTTGACACCAAAGGTTCTTTAGATACCACTGAAGTTTCCTCATGTGAAGCCTGGCCAGAGGAATTAGAAGGATGCAAGATGCCATGCACCCCAAGGCTTGCAGGAACTTTCTTGCTGTGAGGTGACTTTTGGATGCCAGCTGGGTAAAGTAGAGAGGCAGGAAGCTCTGCTTTTCTGGGGATAGGAAGGCCATTTGGGATGCTGTGTCCAGCAGTGCTCCCAGGAAAATGATCCTCCTGGAGGGAGTTTGCTTTGATTTCTTCTCATTGATGATGAACCCCAAGGAAGGTAGGAGGGTTTTGACAAAGTGGAGGTCCTGGAGCAGCTTTTCTTTGCACTCTGCCTGAATGAGGCAGTCATCCAGATAAGGGTAAATCTGTATATTTCTCTGCCTGCAAAATGCTATTGCTGGGGCCAAACATTTGGTGAAAACCCTGGGAGCAGTAGAAAAGCCAAAGGGAAGAGCAGAGAACTGAAAATGCTGTGAACTTGCTCTGAAATGCAGGAATTTCCTGCAGGACTCCCTTATGGGGGAGTTAGGCATCTTTTAGATCCAGGGTCACTGACCAAGCATTTTTTTGTCAGTATAGGCAGCAGCTGCTGCAAGGTTAGCATTTTGAATTTGGGGACCACCAGGAATGTGTTCAGAATGGACAGATCCAGGATGGGGTGCCAAGTGCCCCCCAGTCTGGAACAAGGAAATGCCTGGAATAAAAGCCATTGCCTGTTTGATCTGCAGGAACAGATTCTATTGCCACCTGGGTTATGAGAGTTTGGACTTGTTTTAATGCCTCTGCCCACTGATTTGGAGGTAAGTCTGGGTACCCTCTGGGAATTGGGAGTTCGTTGAAAGTGAATTTATATCCCTGAAAAATTATCTTTAAGACCCATTGGTCATTTGTTACAGACAGACAATTTTCTTTGCAGAGGGACAGCCTTCCCCCAAGCTTTTGGATGAAAGGAGGGCAGAGGGGGGAGTAGGAGTCATTGAGAGTTTTTGCCATAGAGGGATGGCTTAGAACTTCCTGCCTTAGAGGTGGACATGGTCCAGTGTTTGGTTCTCTGTTGTTCCTGTCGTAGGGACCTGGGTGGCCTGTCCCTGCGGGGCTTAGCTTGCCCCTGTCTGCTAGAAGCAGGAAAGGACCAGTGCTTAGAGGGAAAATTCCTGCTGAATCTAGGCGGTTGAACCTGAAAGAAATCTTTTACTGTTTGCATAGATTTTGTTTTGTCTTCCATCTTTTTAAGCACCTCTTCTGCTTTTTCTCCAAACAAGCGGTCTTTATCCAAAGGTGCATCAATTAATTTAGAGTTGACATGATCAGGCAGAGGTTGTTCCTTCAACCATATATGTCTCCTAATAGATCCAGATACTGCTGCCCTGCTAGAGGCTTCTATTGCATCATATCCACAGTGTAAAGAGTGCTTTGCCACTTGACAAGTAGAGTGCAATAAATCTGCTAACTCCTTAGAATTGGCACAGTCAGGAAAGGTAGAAATCTTTTGCTTTAATAGTTCCAAAGTGTGCTATTGATATTTTAACATATGGAACTGACAGTTGAGAGCTCTGATAGCTAAGACTGCAGAGGTGTAAACTTTTTTACTCTATCTGTCCAGAGCTCTGGCATCCTTATCAGAAGGTGTAGGATTCTTTGCAGAAGTAGCCCTGGCTCCCTTAGGTCCCTGTGTAATGACCTCCGGGTCTGCAGCAGGATTTCTGTACAGGTATCTGTGAGAGTCTGGTACTATGTAATACCTGTCTGGTTTACTGGGAGCAGGTGGGAGGGCATCAGGGGCTAAACTGGATTCATGGAAAACATCATCCACCACTTCTAAAATTGTGGGGATGGCAAGGGGTCTGTGCTGGGGTAGGTCTAGAAATTCTCTTAGCCTTTTCTTAGACTGAGGGAAATCCTGAGATTCCCATTGGAAATGTTCCCAGAGGGTGTGGAGGGTTTCCGCAAAGGAGAGGTCTTCTGGTGGGGAGGCAGAATGGATGGATTCCTTTGCATCTGAATCCTCATAAGCAGTTAGAGGTTGTTTTTCCTCTTCAAAATCTGAATAATCAGATTCCTCAGAATCTTGCTCTGTCAATAGTTTAGGAGAAGGGTGTCTTTTCCTTTTAGAAGTTGTGGCTTGACTGCTCCTGATAAGGGAAATAAGATACTCCACCATCTTAAGCATTTGGGCCTGGGGTTGAGAGGTGGGAGTAAGATGGTGGTTAGAAGGAAATTTTCTAGGGGTGGCCTGGCTTTTTGGCCTAAGAGTATTCATCAGTCTGAGAGAACTGGTAGTTGGGTGTGAAGACATCAGTTTCTGACTAGAATCTGTAGTGCAATAGACCTCCTCAGAAGCCGGTGCCTGTGTCGCAGCTGTGGACCCAACCCAGGCAGAGACAACCAAAGGCTGTGAAGATGAAGAAAATTTCTGAGGCATACCGGACTCTGAAAGGGTCTCAGTAGAGGCCTGCATAGCTATTGCATTGGGCATCAGGGGCTGTGAAAGCGCCTCACTGAATTCCGGAGAACTGACGACCTGCTTAGCGGAAGAGTCATCAGAAGGCTTAGCCTTATGTGGTCTGTCTCTATCTTTACCCCTATGGTTTTCTGGAGGCTCTATGGATTGCTGGCTGATCAACGCCATTTGTGAAGATGGAGGGCAAAAATACCTGTCCACAAAAAGAGCTCTATGATGAATGGTTCTAGTGTTAAAGAGGGCACAGAACCGGCAACGGGTGACCTCGTGGTCTGGGCCTAAACAAGTGATGCAGTATGAATGGAAGTCTCGGTGTGGGATCTGCTTTCCACAGGTGAGACAATTGTTAACTTTTTGGGACATCGGTTAGTGCAAGAAAAAGACATCCCCAATGGGGTACTTAGCTTTAGACGTTTTCAGCTGTGATCCTAGCTCTGGTAGTGACCGACTGGCACACTTGCGAACTGCTTCTGCTATGGGCTCTACGGCAAGAAAGACTGATGTAATGGTGTCAGTTGCCTTGATTTATAGCACTGACAACCTGACGTCAGTCTACAAGCGACAGCAGCAGACATAGAAAAACATTGACTCTGGTATTCGGGCTGGCTGAGGGCTACCACAACAGGGATAACCCACAGGTGATGACTGCAACAGTGAAACACGAAGAACATCTATCATTCAGTATAATGCTCCTTTGGTATGTGCCTAACCAGGAATACACAACTGGAACATCACCAGAGATTCCTCATTAAAAGAATACAGGGTGTAAATAACATGTCCTCTGCAGACCGCCTCAAATTCTGTCTCCTACAGGCTGTTGAGGGGAGATCTATGCCTTGCATATGAGGCATTGTAAGACCCCACTCTGATGGACCTCCTGCATATCCACAACACAAACAGCACCAGAATTACCCATTCTAGACTTAAACCTTGACTGTGATATAAATAGGATCTTCTGGAGAGACAGGTATGTATCCCAGAAACTACCCTGTCTCTGAAACAGGCTCCCCATCCATTTGAAGCAGAGTTTCTCTCTAACCCAATTCAAGTGCAACTTGGACAACTGGATGGGGAACAGAAAATTCATCCCTGGTTTGGCACCTATCTCTCTATCAGACACAGGCAGCCTGTAAATGTTTCATCTCCCAAGCTCCTGTTTACACATATCAAGGGTACCAGAATTTGTGATATTTGGGATGCATGGCTAGACTTAAAAAGACCCTTGTGTTCATTAGCCTAGTAAACACCTATGGACCTATGAGTATCCAGAAGCACCCACATAGATGCTGGGCAAACACTGTAATTTCAAAGCAACAACATAAGACCAGGCTTGAACCTTAATCTCAGAGCTGTGAGCCAGCGGGTTGAACCACTTTGTCACTGTGCCACACTAAATTCTTCACAGGAGCATGTACAGAGTTGTTTGCCAGAAAATTTCAATGCTACTACAGTAACTAAACTTTGCTTTGATATACAATTGTATAATCATTACTGTCTGTAATAGTTTCTGATGGAGATTTTCTCCCCGGGCCTCCGCTGAAAATGGGTTCCTGACACAGTCGGACCTTCCTGGTCACCAAATGTCAATAAATAAATAAATATAAAAAAAATCAAGACAGTGACGCCTCCTCAGTTTTGCTTCTGCTAATGAAAAACTAACCATCACATGCTACAAACAAATGGTGGTGCTGCGGTAGCGTTGTCGCCTCACAGTTAGACGTTGCCAGTTTGATTCTCAGTTAGAGCGTCTTCTGTGTGTTGACATGCATGAATGGGCGTTCCTTCATTGAAGGTTGTGCGTTAGGCCCGGCAAGCCAGCACATAAAAATCTACTGCCAATCATTAGCAGACCGGAGTTCTGCTGTGGCGACCCCTAACCGGGAAAAGCCGAAAGACACAAACAAACATGCTACAAACAAAATTATGATTTGCAAACATAACTTTTATTATATTTTTTTCAACTTTTTTTCTTCTTGTCTTCTTTCAGCCATTAGCCCTCCCGTTATCTACCAGACCCATTTTTCCCCTTATATACAAGAGACACATAGGCAGGCCATCATATAGGAGACTATCAGAGTTTTCTTTTTTATGCATAAAGGCTATCATCCTGATTTATCTAAGCAGGGTCCCACCCACTGTTATCAGTATCTCAAATGCCCAGGTCACTAGTCTACCACAGGTTGTCCATGTTGCAGACAGGGCTTTGTCTCTTTGTGCCTCAATATTAAATGAAACTCTGTATATCAAATTATAGACACATTTCTTACCTAAGCAAGAGAGAAAGAATTGTGCTGTTCTGGAAGAATTACCTTAGTAGGCTTCAGACTTACTTGAGATGGAGTAGTCTCTGTCATAGTCATTCTCACTACAAACTCTTCTGTTCCATTGACATTATCAGTGAAGGCAGACAGATACTGTGTAGTGACAGTTGGGTGTGGCAGTAGGTCTAATGGCTCAGTATCAGTTTCAGAAGCAACCGAAGTTGTAAAAATGAGTAGATGGCTCCTTGCCATCTTATTTATTTATTTATTTACATTTGCTGACTGGGAGAGTCCGACTGGACACAGGTCCATTTTCAGCAGAGGCCCGGGGAGAAAAGCTCCACATTAAGTATTACTTACATTATAAAGTTAAAAAACATAGCATTTAAAATATAGACATTAGTCCAGCTGAGGACATAAGACAAGAATAAAACATAGATGTAAAACAGCTGTAGAACATAGTACAATTTTAAAATATGGTGACATATACTAAACATGGTTACAAATTTAGTTGAGATTCATCAGTGAACAATAGTTTGTGCTGAGCAGTTTGCCATTATATCTATATAAATTAATATCATAAAAACAACAGTTAATATCTATTTACCTGCACTAGATAGAAGTCAAATATTAATGCAGTTGAGTTTGCCATCGGGTAAGCTTTAAGATGAAATCTTTTAAATCCTTGTACATAGCATGGTTTTGAAATTATTGATGCAAATATGAACAAGCAATTTCTGACGTCTAGAGGCGTCAGTAGGAGTTAACTGCAGATGCACCTGGAGGCGTCACCGAATGTAATGAGTTAAAAAAATTGTATTATTATTTCACATAGTTAAGTGGATGTAGTTTAATTTACATTTCTATATGCAACTCATACTTTGGCCCAGGTACATTTGTGACATCTATTTAATTTTATAAGATGGTAGTACATGGATACAAAAATCAGGCATTTCTTCTTTTAACTTATTAACTGCTGGCAGTTACTTAATGGGGTGTTACAATCTTAACTGCTGGAATTTTGGATGGCAATTGCCTAGAGCACAGAGCAAAAAGAAAAATGAAATTTGAGAAAATCATTTCAGATGAGCAAGTAAAATGTTGCCTTTCTTGTATCGTTTCAAGTTATTTTCTCACATTTAATGTGCTTAATCATGGCTACAAATTCAGTAGATCAATTAAATTACAGCTAAAAATGATACTGTCTGTTGTCTGTCTTAAAAGCATTGTAAGCATGAGTCGAAGAGTGCAGCCCACACAACTACCAATGCTGAGCCAGCAACTATTGCATTAATGGTCTGTGCATATATAACTGATAGGGCTTTTGTAGTAGGTATTATTACTAGAAATCTATTGGAAGCATTAAGAGCATCTATTAGGCATGTGCCATTTGGTGCGGGATGCATGGGGAAGGTGAGTGATGTGGAGGAGGCATCTTCACTGTTGCTTACTTCGTGTTTGTTTGGCATCATCTTGCATACCTCACAGCTGAATGATGAAATTTTATGAAGTGCAGTTCAGGTCATTCATTCAGGCATACTATGTTGCAACATATGGTGAATATGCAATTTATTTTGCCTTGCTTTGCCAACTCATCTGTCGATCATCAGCTCCCTCAGCTAATTATCCCATTTGTTCTCTGTTTAAATTTACCTGACCAGCTGGGTGTTGGATGAGTCAGAGCTATTCCAAGTGAATGCAGCATCTCTACATCCTTATGCAATGGGATGATTGGGAAAATATCAGTTTCCTTGCATTCTACCAGGGTGAGCCAGCTTGCTGTAGTCTGAAACGTTATCATCCACTGCTAGCAATGGTTTATGGCCACGGAAGTAGTTTTGTCTTTCTTTCGAATGAACACTACAAGAAAGCATTCAAATAAGGTGAATGATGACTTCCATAAGACACTGGATCACAATTGTAATTGTGCACTACATAAGCTGCTGTAGAATCAAAATTAAACTTGAGCATTGTCTTTTTGTGATGCTTTTGATTTTGTCATTTTATGGATTGCTTCCTGTATGACAGCAGGCTACTCTAAAGCAACATAAGCCTGATTGCAAATTATCTTTAGGTGG